>NC_135816.1:46105405-46331569 GCF_964213995.1 Mustelus asterias
TACACAGACGTGAGACTGATGTTTCCCTTTGATGCTGCAGAAGGTTATCTCAATATCAGAACAGAGGTTTCAAAGAAGAAAGCCCTTGAACTCATTTGATTCTATTGTTCCAGAAAAGTACCCTCATCATCTTTCTGATACAGTATCTAACTCTATCTTAAATCAGTCCCAGGTCCTGGCCTTATTGGCAGCTGATTCAGGTTGTCATTTATTGTCTGTGTAAATAAACATTTCCTGACATTTGTCCAGGGTTTCCCTTCACAAACATGAACTAATGATCTCTTGTCCTGCTGTGCTGGAGTGCCTTGAAGTCTTGCTTCAGACTTACTTTTCCTTTCCCGTTGGCTATTATAATTTTATCTCTAAAAGTTCCTTTCTGAGATCTTTTTCTGAGACTGAAAATACCTAATTTTTCAAGCTGTTTATCTGATTGCCTCCCTGTTACATCTGAATCAATCTCGTTTGTCTCTTCTGCACTGCCTCCAGTGACTTTTATGTTGTGGTGATCACAACTATGCAATGGCCTGACCCTGGTACAGTGCAAATTTTAGTTTGACCCATAGGGAGTTGTGCGAAACTCATTAGACTTTGTAAACCAACATTTTATTTACTCCATTGATTGTCATCCTCGTACTCTTTAGAGATATCAACACAAGTGATCTTGCCTCTTTCAACTTTCTCCTTACAAGCTTTATCCCCCACACAGGACCATTCTATTTTACTTTTGTTCACAATGAACTTTATATATCCATGAGAATGATACTGAGCTCTCTTTGCATAATCTTAACTGTTTCGTTTGTATCCACAATCACTACTAACTTGGTTTCACCTGCAAATTGAACAAATTTGCAATGAGAGAGTGTAATATCTTCACTATGTCAGGGGTTGTGGGTTTTAAACAAAACAAAAAAGATGTGGTTTGCACATGTAGGGCCCTATTTTACCATTTTGATTCTAAGTGCTGGGCGGACTTGAAACTGGGAGTGTTTCAGATCCGACTTTTAGCCCCATTCTCAGGTTCCCCCATACGCACTCTGCCTGAAAAAATAGCAGCGATTCCGAATTGTGCTGCACAAGCCTGTGGGCGGGGCTTATCGCACCCGAAACACTGCAGCTCTGATTGGTGCTTCCAACTGTGCATGCGCAGTAAAAAGAATAAAGAACAAAGAACAGTACAGCACAGGAAACAGGCCCTTCGGCCCTCCAAGCCTGTGCCGCTCATTGGTCCAACTAGACGATTCGTTTGTATCCCTACATTCCCAGACTGCTCATGTGACTATCCAGGTAAGTCTTAAACGATGCCAGCGTGTCTGCCTCCACTACCCTACTTGGCAGCGCATTCCAGGCCCCCACCACTCTCTGTGTAAAAAACGTCCCTCTGATATCTGAGTTATACCTCGCCCCTCTCACCTTGAGCCCGTGACCCCTCGTGGTCGTCACCTCCAACCTGGGAAAAAGCTTCCCACTGTTCACCCTATCTAACCCTTCATAATTTTGTACACCTCTATTAGGTCTCCCCTCATTCTCCGTCTTTCCAGGGAGAACAAGCCCAGTTTACCCAATCTCTCCTCATAGCTAAGACCCTCGATACCAGGCAACATCCTGGTAAACCTTCTCTGCACTCTCTCTAAAGCCTCCACATCCTTCTAGTAGTGCGGCAACCAAAAGTCCAGCCATCTTCGTGTCATCCGCAAACTTGCTGATAACACCAGTTACACCTTCTTCCAAATCATTTATATATATCACAAATAGCAGAGGTCCCAGTACAGAGCCCTGCGGAACACCACTGGTCACAGACCTCCAGCCGGAAAAAGACCCTTCGACGGCTACCCTCTGTCTCCTGTGGCCAAGCCAGTTTTCTACCCATCTAGCCACCTCTCCTTGTATCCCATGAGCCTTAACCTTCTTAACCAACCTGCCATGAGGGACTTTGTCAAATGCCTTACTGAAATCCAAATAGACGACATCCACAGCCCTTCCTTCCTCAAAAAACTTCACCAAATTTGTAAGGCACGACCTCCCTCTTACAAAACCATGCTGTCTGCCACTAATTAGATTGTCCCGTTCTAAATGCGCATACATCCTGTCTCTAAGAATTCTCTCCAATAACTTCCCTACCATAGACGTCAAGCTCACTGGCCTATAATTACCCGGGTTATCCCTGCTACCCTTCTTAAATAACGGTACCACATTCGCTATCCTCCAATCCTCAGGGACCTCACCTGTGTCCAATGAAGAGACAAAGATTTCTGTCAGAGGCCCAGCAATTACATCTCTTGTCTCCCTGAGCAGTCTAGGATAGATGCCATTAGGCCCTGGGGATTTGTCAGTTTTAATGTTACCTAAAAAAACCTAACACTTCCTCCCTTGTAATGGAGATTCTCTCTAACGGGTCAACACCTCCCTCTGAGACACTCCCAGTCAACAAGTCCCTCTCCTTTGTGAATACCGATGCAAAGTATTCATTTAGGATCTCCCCTATTCCCTTGGGTTCTAAGCATAATTCCCCTCCTTTGTCCCTGAGAGGTCCAACTTTTTCCCTGACAACTCTTTTGTTCCTAGCATATGAATAAAATGCCTTAGGATTCTCCTTAATCCTGTCTGCCAAGAACATTTCGTGACCTCTTTTTGCCCTTCTAACTCCCCATTTGAGTTCTTTCCTACTCTCTTTGTATTCCTCCAGAGCTCCATCTGTTTTCAGTTGCCTGGACCTAACGTACACCTCTCTTTTCTTTTTGATCAGATCCTCAATTTCCCTGGTTATCCACAGCTCTCGAATCCTACCTTTCCTAGCCTTCCTTTTTACAGGCACATGCCTGTCCTGCAGACTTATCAACTGTTCCTTAAAAGACTCCCACATGCCAGACGTAGACGTACCCCCAAACAGCCTCTCCCAATCAACGGCCACCAATTCCTGCCTCATCTGGCTATAGTTAGCCTTCCCCCAATTTGGCACCCTACCCTTAGGACAACACTCGTCCTTGTCCATTACTATCCTAAAGTTAACAGAGTTGTGGTCACTATTTGCCACATGTTCCCCTACCGAAACTTTGATGACCTGACCGGGCTCATTTCCCAGAACTAGATCCAGTATAGCCCCCTCTCTAGTTGGGCTATCTACATACTGTTCCAAAGAACCTTCCAGTACGCATTTTACAAATTCCTCCCCATCCAGACCCCCAGCCCTAAGCACTTTCCAGTCTATACCAAGGAAATTGAAGTCTCCCACGAAAACAACCCTATTTTTTCTGCACATATCCAGAATCTCCTGACATATCCGTTCCTCCACTTCCCGTGGGCTGTTGGTTGGCCTGTAGTATACCCCCAGCATAGTGATTGCACCTTTCCTGTTTCTGAGCTCCACCCACAGCGACTCATTGCATGACCCCTCTAAATTGTCCACCCTCTGCACTGCTGTAATATGCTCCTTAACTAATACCGCTACTCCCCCATCTTTTTTAGCCCCTCCTCTGTCTCGCCTAAAACAATTATACCCTAGAATATTCAGCTGCCAGTCTGTTCTTCTTTTAACCATGTCTCCGTCACCGCAACCACATCCAAATTCCACGTAAGCATTAAGGCCCCAAGTTCGCCTGTCTTACCCGTTACGCTCCTCGCATTGAAGCAGATGCACTCCAGACCTCCAGGCCCACTCAGGTCATCCTGCTCCAGAATGCTCTTCTTCTTAGCTAGCCTTGCCCTGGCCCCCAGCTCGACCCCAGCCTCAGTACTTACTGACCTACTGTTTTGATCCCCACCCCCCTGCCACACTAGTTTAAACCCTGCCGAAACACTCTAGCAAAACTCCCAGCCAGGATATTTGTGCCCTTCCAGTTAAGGTGTAACCCATCCTTTCCGAACAGGTGCCATCCTCTCATAAAGACTTCCCAATGATCTATGAATGTGAAACCCTCCCTCTTGCACCAGTCCTTTAGCCACGTGTTCAATTGTAGAATCTCCCTGTTCCTGGCCTCACGAGCACTCGGCACTGGGAGCAGTCCAGAGATTGCTATCCTAGAAAAATGCTCCCCTGCCACATCGCTCTCGGGCTGGATAATGCCTCCCCCTTGCCCCCACAAACATTGCCCCACCCCCACAACATTACTGACCCCCTTATCCCCCAACCCCCTCACTACCCAGACCATTTGTGGCTCCCTGCCCCTCTTCCCCCCCTCCCCCACTGATAACATGCAGAGTGGCAGCGGACCCCCCCTTCCCCTCCCCCATCGATCACATGCAGAGTGGCAGTGGACCCTTCCTTCCCCCTCACTGAGCAGTGGCAGAGTGGCAGCAGACCCGCCCTGCCATTCCCCCTGCTGATCTGACACACAGAGCCATCTGACCCACCTCACCCCCCCCCCCACCAATCTGTCGCACAGAGCCATCTGACCCACCTCACCCCCCTACCGATCTATCGCACAGAGCCATCTCAGCCACTTCCCTCCCCCCGCCAGAGAGCCATCTGACCCACCTCCCTCCCCCCCACCAAAGAGCCATCTGACCCAACTCCTCCCCCCACCACCAGAGAGCCATTTGATGCACCCCCCCCCCCCCCACTCCCCGCCCCCCCCCCCCCCTAATCTGAAGCCGAGAGCCGCCGGAAGCTCTGAACTTACCTCCTCAGAAGCTCGAGCGCCTAAATCGGACCTTTGCAGACCATGACCATCTGGGTGGGTGAACACGGTGGTAAAGGAGGAAGTGCCAGTAAGTTTGGGCATGCAAATGCATCTAAATTGACATCGTGCCCGTTTCAGGCACTGCCCCAATGGTGGCCATTTTTGGCCCTTGGTGAAGGGAGAACCAGCTCGGAAGTGGGCGTGGATCGCACTACTCGCCTCATGCCCGACTTTACCAAGTTTTTGTGCCCAAAAACGGGCACAACTTGATGGTAAAATCGGGCCTGTAGATTCAAAATGACAACAGACTTATTGCAGGAACTGTTGCCTTGCCCGCACAGAACAGAAAATGAAACTAAAGCAGGAGACTATGAAACGCCCCAATCATGTGACTGACTCTTAAAGCAAGCATGCAACCACTTAAATATATAACATACCTCCCCCTTTATATCTTTGGTCAAGACAATAAATTACTATAATTATATACATCGGATCAATAATACTCTGGACACAGTACTATGCATCATTAATCATTCCCAAACTCTTGTGAAGTAAATTGTGAACCATCATCACTAACAATCTGTTCCGGTTTACCAAATCCTGCAAAAATTCTCGTCAAAATTTTCGAAGGTTTTTTCAGACGTAGTAAATCTCATGGATAACAACTTCTGACCACTTTGAGTGTGCATCAATTATGATTAAGAATATGTAACCCTTAAACGGACCAGCAAAAGCTACATGCAATTGTTGCAATGGCATTTTAGACCACTCCCAAGGGTGTAAAGGAGACAACGGTGGTGTATTTCTTATTCATGCACAGGATTGACACTGTCCCACTTTTTCTTCAATTGGCATGTCCAGATCGGGCCAACAAAAATAACTACCTGCTAATTTCTTCATCCAGACTATACCAATTTGTCCCTTATGTATTTGTTCAAGAACTTTTCCATGTAGACTAGCAGGAATGATCACAATGATTCCCCATCTTGAACATTCAACTCAAGATTTCTTGACACAAATGGTTTCAAATCAGGATGCATATGATACATTCCAACTATCATTCCTTTCAATACCATATCCATCACCATGCCCAACATGGGATCATTTCTGCAACATCTCTGAGCTTGAGAAGCTGTGTCAGGCAAATGATCTACTCATGACAAAAAAGAATGTGAGCAAAAATAGTTGGTGGGATTAGCTCACGAGGTAAAGTAAAGCGTGATAATGCATCAGTATTAACATGGCACTCTGATTGATGATACTTTATGTTGTAGGAGTGTGCAGATAAGGTCAGTGAGCACCTTTGCAATCAGCTAGCAGATAATGAAGGTATGCCTTTATCTGGCCCAAAAATAGTAGTCAAGGCTCGATGAGCAATCAATAAAGTGAAACAATGACCGTATAAATAACGATGAAACCTTTGTAAGCCAAAAAGTATACTCAATGCTTCTTTTTCCAATGATGCATAGTTAGATTCAGCAGGAGTTAACGTATGCAAAGCAAAAGCTATTGGTTGTTCTTCTCCTGAAGGGATAACATGTGAAACTACTGCCTCTACTCCATAAGACGAAGCATCGCAAGTGAGCAGTAATGATAGCTTTGGATTAAAATGGACCAATGCTTCAGGCTTTTGCAAATCATTTTTGACATCCTTGTATGCTTTTTCACATTCTGTTGTCCAGTCCCATCACTATTTCACGCACAGTAAATTATACAATGGCTTCAATAATATAGCTAGGTTAGGAACAAATTTCCATAATAATTTACTAATCCTAGAACGGAGCTCAATTGCATCACATTCATCCGAGGTGGTGCTTCTAAAATAGCTTCCATCTGGTTTGGTACTTTATGTTGACCTTTATTATCAATAACGTGACCTAAATACTGGACGGGTCTAGAAAAAAATCATACTTTTCTTTCTTGATACGTAGACCATGTGCTTGAAGATGTTCCAATGTTGCTTCTAAATTATTCAAGTGCTCTTATTCACTGGACTCTATAATTACAGTATCATCCAGGTAACACCAGAGAGACCACTTAAAATCTGATCCATCGATCTTTGGAATAGGTCAGATGTGGATGTTATTCCAAAAGATAATAATTTATAACAAAAATGCCTTTATGAGTAATGATGGTAAGCAATGGTTGAGGCTCTTCAAGGATCTTTGTCAAGTCATCTTAAGGTTTGGTTCCTGGTTTTGCTGGATGAACCAAGTTCCAGAGCAAATTGAAGGTTTTAATTCCTATTATACTGAGAAAAGTTGGTACGAGAAACTCGTTTGCAATTTTATTCACATGTAGAAAGTACTGAAATCACTCTGCATAGGAACTGCATGATTCATTTCCTTCATTGAAATGACCCATGGATCCTAATTGACCCACCATTTCTCTTGCAAGCACTGCTGACTCAAGACTGCTCATTACATATTTTTTGACTGCTCCAATAATCACATTTTTGCTCTGGAGACTTGATGTATTTTCTTATCTCGAATGGTCCCAGCCATACAGCAGAGCCTTCCTTCTTTTCAAATATGCCAGGTACTTCTTGGAATCTCACCCTTCTCAGATCGGAGCAACCCCATCTTTTAAAAACCATACGGAGAACTTCCATCCTTTTTCATCTGCGTGCTAAGTCTCCTGCTCTGCCATTACACACTGTGCAGACCCTGAAGCTTAGAGGAGTCTACCCGATTTTTTTCACAGTAAGAAACACAATGGGGGTGATTCTCCCATCCTGCTTTGCTGCTTTTGTACCGCAGCGGGCCCGGAGGCACTAACAGAGGCCATTATGCGAGCTCCCCGCTGTGCGCCACACCCTCTACGCATCTCCACTTAAATTATTTAAACAAGCATTTCAATACATTTAAATCCCATTAGCGGACCCGGGACTGAAATCTCCGGGCCGCTACCCTCTCCCCCCTGCTAGGAGTATTTCACTTCAGCAAGGTTTAGTATAGCTCTCCACGTGCAGAGAGCTGGTGGCCCGACCCCACTGCAGTGAAGGTGGGGCAGTCGAGGCCCCCTAGAGGGTTGGGTGCTGAGGGGGTGCCCCCTGGGTATAGCCACCTTGGCAATGCCAGCCGAACTCCCTGGCACTGCCCAAAGGGCAAAATGCCAATGCCCAGGGCGTAAGTTGGCACTGCCCACTGGGCATCAGGCAATGCCAAGGGGGCAAGTCCTAATGGGCCTGGGGGTTGATCTGTGGGGGTGTGGGGTTCCCGCTGCCACTCTGCACTTTGAGCTGAGTGACAGAGGGAGGGAGGCCAGCAATCAGGACTGGCCATTGTGGTGGGGTGGGGGTGGGGGGTCAGCCTGCTGGTTGGAGGGGGGGAACCGGGAGATCGGGGCTGTGGGGAGGTCGAGACTGGCCCAGGTGTGTTTGGGGGGCCAGCAATTGGAACGTGGTGGGGGTCACACGGACAGCGATGTGGGTGTTGCGGGCTGGCCAGCAATCAAGCTGACCAGCAATCAGGAGGCTGACAGACAGGGGGCACTGCTCATGCACCGCTATTGGCGCTGACAGATCGGCGCATGCGCAGTGGCCCACTCAGCGCTATGCTGCCAGCCTCTCCAGCGTGAATAGGCCCTGCCAACTGATTTTTGAACTAATTCACACTAGTGCACTCAGCAGTGCAGAGCGTGGGAGATTCATTTTGAAACTCCCGCTGAAAAAAACAATGTGATTTACTCCAGTTTTTACGCAAATTCGACAGTAGAATTTTTGGGGGGAGAATCGCCCCCAATATTTTTTCCCCTTTTTTCTTTATTTGGTCTTCCATCACTGGCATTTCAATGTTTAATCTGGTTATTGATTTTGCCAGCCTTCTGATATTCAAAATGCAAGGACCCCCAATGTTTTTTTCTCTGTTTAGGACCTTTTTTTAATGTTCTCAATGAAAGAAATCCTGACTCATTGCCAATTTTCTTAGACAGTGGGCGGAGGGGAAATTTAATCCCCAATGGTGAGTGGGTGGCTTGGGGTGGATAGGCAGGTAAGAATTTTCAAACCTGACACCAGCCTACTTCAATGAACCCATTTCTAGATCTAATGGAGGTGTGTGTGTGTGTGACTGGGCAAACATTCTGCTCTGAGGAGGTGAGTGAGTCATTTAAATCTCTGTTTGAACTGCACTTTTATTTAACTTATGGAAGTCAGCATCCCTGCTTTGGTAAAAATAGCAAGAAAGGTGAATCTGTGAGATAAGTGTCTTTATTGCAATGCTTGTGGGTCCGGAGGAGCAGGAATGTTTCTTCCAGATCCAATGAGCTTACCTTCACAGGAATGGAATCGCTGCAATCAGCCAGACTCTACATCCAATTCTTCCTCAATTTCTGATAAACCCCCTCCAGTTAATCTGACGTCAGATTTACTCGGCTTCCTCTTACCAGTTGCTTTCCTACCAGGCAAGCAGCCTGCCTGTGAAAATGGCTAGGTAGTGAATGGGAAGCCCGTCAAAAAAAAAACATTTGAAGAAATTCTGCATTTAATTTTTGAAGTACTTACGGCAAACTCTTGCTTCTGGGTTTCTCATCCGAAGCTCCTTCCCCCCACGACCCTCATTCCCAACAACCCTCTTCCCCAACCGAGTGAAAAGCAGACCAATGTTTTCCTCATTAATATGTACCAGAGTTAGAAGTAGACGGCTCTGCAAAATGGATGCCTGGGGCATTCCTCTCAAACATCGTGCATGTATGCAAAAACTACATACTTAATTACATTGAAGGATGTTTTCCAATATTCAACCCACTTCCCCAGTCAATCCAAATTCAATCGAGACCTGTTTGCTGGTTCTTAATGTCCCGAGTCTACTGCATAATTTAGTATCTTCTTTCGCCATAGGCAAGTTTTTCAAGTACATGTGAGCGGTACATCACTGGAGTTGGTTTATTTACAATACAATTCCTTGAGTCCACCATGACAAGGCACATCACGCTACTGACAATTAAAAAAGGGCAGGCATTATACAGAATGGATGGGGGAGAAAGAGAGAGAAAGAGAGAGAGAGTTTTACAGACAGACATAGAGAAATGCGCCTTGTGAGTTTTTCTTTTCACTCTGCTTTTATAGAATTATAACAATCAGAGCACTGTGACAACGAGGTGGAAAAAAAATTAAACTATAGTGAACTACACACATTCTATTTAAATATGAGAAGTATAAAAATCAAAGGGCAGTGTCATACAGCAGCTTCAACAAGATAAACAGATTTCCCATGAAAAGTAGAGCACAAACAATTTAATTATTTTAGTAAATTGGATGTATTTCAGTGTTAGACAAAGCAGTATCATGTTGGCTGTCATGTACGCTGATAACACTTCTCTACTTCACTACCACATCTCTCGACTCCTCCGCTATCTCTAAATTATCAGCCTGCTTGTCAGACATCCAGTAATGGATCAACAGAAACTTTCTCCAATTAAATATTGGGAAGACTGAAGCTTCTGTCATCGGTCCCCTCTACAAACACCGAATTGTAGCTATCCACTCCATCCATCTCTCTGGAAACTGTCTGAGACCGGACCAGTCTGTTCATAACCTTGGTGTTATATTGGACACTGAGATGAGCTTCTGACCACAAATCTGCACAGTGACTATGTCACTCTCACACTGAATTTCCATGAAGATGAAGATTTTTAGAGCACAGAATATGGACAATTTATCTCGACAAGTTAGAGTCCAGCGGGTTAGCTATATGTCTTTATCTACATGTATAGATAAAGACATATACATTTGAGCATTCGTCTGAAAAGGCATTAAAATGTAAATTACCTTGGAGAATCTTCCATTGAAGAGACCAAAAGTAACAATATTGGACCATAACTTCCTGGCTCCCCAGCATAGCATTTGGGGTTGGAGGGGGGGGGGGGGGGATGTTTAGCCCATTGACATGCTGGGCAATCCCTCCAGCTCCGGCCACATTACACCTCGACTTTAAAGTGGTACAGAGGAGCTCTTTGTTCCGAAGAAGAGCCATATTGGACTCAAAACATTAACTCTGTTTGCCACTCTCCACAGACACTGCCAGATGTGCTGAGTTTTCCCAGCATTTTGTTTGCTTTTATTTCAGCCTTAAAGAGTGCAGGTTAGCTTCAAATGCTGCTCGACACTAAGCGATATTTGCCCTTTGCCCAGGCATCCAGCCAATCAATAGTACATTTAGTGCTGGCAGGATGCTGAAATCCTTTAAAACAGAAGGCGGCATGAAGTTGGCGTGCTGCCTACATTGCAACAGGGACAAGGCTAATCACACATTGCAATTCTCATATCCGTTTTGGGAGGCAAACCTAACTCCCCCACAAAGTGAACTTCACCAAAATGACTTCTAAAAATCTAAGTAAATTATATTCACTAGATTTGAACTCACCCAATTATTTTCCTTTAAAACGTTCAACAATCTTCAAAATAAATACTGATTCATTCTTATGGTGTCAATGTTCTTGAAATAAACACTGTTGGTATTTTGTAAACTGCAACTGAATATCTTCATCGCTGCAGATGTGAGGTGAACCAATCGATAATTTCCACATTCAAATTTGACTTCAGTGTGAAAAACCATCTGTTGAAGTGTTCTTCAAACGAGCCAGAAATAGGACGCTGAAATCTATTTTTAAACTTACAGACCTTACGGAAAGTCAATAAACATTGACAAAATAATTGGCACAAATTTTCACTGATTTCTTCCACCTGTCCATTGCAATTTCAGTGGGAGTGCAATGAAGCTCTGGAAAATGACATTTTACCATTACTTCTCCTTGAAATACTGAGGATTTTATAACTTCAAAACCATGGCTTCATACTGAGATTTTGGGCACAGACGTCATTTAACTCCATAGAATTTATCCATCCAATAAATCATAGAATTCAACAGCGCAGAAGAAGACCATTCAGCCCATCGAGTCTGCACTGACCACAATCCACCCAGGCCCTATCCCCCTAACGTCACGTATTTACCCTAGTAGTCCCCCTGACACTAAGGGGCAATTTAGCATGGCCGATCAACCTAACCCACATATCTTTGGACTATGGGAGGAAACTGGAGCACCCGGAGGAAACTCACGCAGACATGGGGAGAAGGTGCAAACTCCACAAAATAAAAAGGTAGAAAAATCCTGTGTGAACTCTGACCTCTTGTATCTCAATCAGTACTCCTGGTGTGGCAAGCTCTGCACTGAGAGTGTGAACTTGTAGAATTTACCGCACTGTGGCGGGTCCGGATGGGATGTACCCCAGGTTACTGTGGGAGGCGAGGGAGGAGATTGCAGAGCCTCTGGCGATGATCTTTGCGTCGTCGATGGAGACGGGAGAGGTGCCGGAGGATTGGAGGATTGCGGATGTGGTTCCTATTTTCAAGAAGCGGAATAGGGATAGCCCAGGTAATTACCGACCGGTGAGTCTAACCTCAGTGGTTGGTAAACTGATGGAGAAGATCCTGAGGGACAGGATATATGAGCATTTAGAGAGGTTTAGTATGCTCAAGAATACTCAGCATGGCTTTGTCAAGGGCAGATCGTGCCTTACGAGCCTGGTGGAGTTCTTCGAAAATGTGACTAAACACATTGACGAAGGGAAGGCGGTAGATGTGGTTTATATGGATTTTAGCAAGGCGTTCGATAAGGTCCCCCATGCAAGGCTTCTAGAAAAAGTGAGAGGGCATGGGATTCAAGGGGCTGCTGCCCGGTGGATCCAGAACTGGTTTGCCCAAAGGAGGCAGAGAGTGGGTATAGATGGGTCTTTTTCTAAATGGAGGTCGGTCACCAGTGGTGTGCCCCAGGGATCTGTTCTGGGACCCTTGCTGTTTGTCATTTTCATAAATGACCTGGATGAGGAAGCGGAGGGATGGGTTGGTAAGTTTGCCGATGACACGAAGGTTGGTGGGGTTGTGGATAGTCTGGAGGGATGTCAGAAGTTACAGAGGGACATAGATAGGATGCAAGACTGGGCGGACAAGTGGCAGATGGACTTCAACCCAGATAAATGCATCGTGGTCCATTTTGGTAGGACAAATGGGATGAAGGAGTACAATATAAAGGGAAAGACTCTTAGTATGGTAGAGGATCAGAAGGACCTTGGGGTCCGGGTCCTTAGGACTCTGAAATCGGCCCCGCAGGTGGAGGAGGTGGTTAAGAAGGCGTATGGTGTGCTGGACTTTATCAATCGAGGGATTGAGTTTAGGAGTCCGGGGATAATGATGCAGCTATATAAGAACTTCGTCAGACCCCACTTGGAGTACTGTGCTCAGTTCTGGTCGCCTCACTATAGGAAGGATGTGGAAAAGATTGAAAGGGTGCAGAGGAGATTTGCAAGGATGTTGCCTGGATTGAGTGGCATGCCTTATGAGGATAGGCTGAGGGAGCTCGGTCTTTTCTCCTTGGAGAGACGAAGGATGAGAGGAGATCTAATAGAGGTGTATAAGATGTTGAGAGGCATAGATTGGGTGGACTCTCAGAGGCTTTTTCCCAGGGTGGAAATGGCTGCTACGAGAGGACACAGGTTTAAGGTGCTGGGGGGTAGGTACAGGGGAGATGTTAGGGGTAAGTTTTTCACACAGAGGGTGGTGGGCGAGTGGAATCGGCTGCCGTCAGGGGTGGTGGAGGCAAACTCAATCGGGTCTTTTAAGAGACTCCTGGATGAGTACATGGAGCTTAATAGGATGGAGGGTTATAGGTAGGTCTAGCGGCACGGTAGCACAGTGGTTAGCACTGCTGCTTCACAGCTCCAGGGACCTGAGTTCGATTCCCGGCTTGGGTCACTGTCTGTGTGGAGTTTGCACATTCTCCTCGTGTCTGCGTGGGTTTCCTCCGGGTGCTCCGGTTTCCTCCCACGGTCCAAAGATGTGCGGATTAGGTTGATTGGCCATGCTAAAATTGTCCTTAGTGTCCTGGGATGCGTAGGTTAGAGGGATTAGTGGGTAAATATCTAGGGATATGGGGGTAGGGCCTGGGTGGGATTGTGGTCGGTGCAGACTCAATGGGCCGAATGGCCTCTTTCTGTGCTGTAGGGTTTCTAAGATTTCTAAGATTCTAAGAAGGTAGGGATGTGTTCGGCACAACTTGTGGGCCGAAGGGCCTGTTTGTGCTGTAGTTTTTCTATGTTTCTATCTACTGCAAGTGCTGTTTGAGAGGGTTACGAGCTGTCAGCACTAACTCGAACCCTTGACACTATCTCATTCTCTTCTTTGAGAAAACACGAGCACTGCAGCTGCAAACTCAGATTCGTAGTATCCTTACAGTGCAAAAGGAGGCCATTCAGCCCATTGACCCTCCATTGTTAACAATCCTACCCAGGCCCTATCTCTATAACTTCACGCATTTACCCTGCTAATCCCCCTGACACTCAGGGTCAATTTAGCATGGCCAATCAGCCTAACCCACACATCTTTGGAGTGCGGAAGGAAACCAGAGCATCCAAAGGAAACTCACACAAACACAGGGAGAACATGCAAACTACACACAGACAATGATCCGAGGCCAGAATTGAACCTGGGTCCCTGGCGCTGTGAGGCAACAGTGCTAACCACTGTGCCGCCCTTCATCCGCACAGAAGTCAGAGGCCCCCAGAATGGTGGATATAGCACTTTTAGCCACTTTCAGTGTGAACCACGCGACACCTCAGGTTAGGAAGGATGCTGGCACACTGAAAGCTTTTTACATTGGGAAGATCAGGACAGCAAGTGGCCTGTCAGACTGCACAAGTCCAGTGAATGATCTGCACTAACTGCTTGCAGCTGAACAGAGGAGAAACCCTCGCACTAGCACTGTTGGGAGGGACCATTCCACAGCAAAAGTATGGAATTACTGTGGTGTGCTTTGGAGGAGGGAAGGTGTAGGCAGAGGGAGAGTGATAAGGCAACCACAGAAGCACCTGCACACCAAAGATTTTCAGAGAGCACTTCCCCTGCCTCCCCCTCAGCCAGGACCAATGCCTGAGGTTCACCATGGAGGTGATCAAAGAGCAATACCACACCTTTGAACATAAATATTTCAACTCACCTACATTACTACTTCTAGGAGGTGACCAAGGCTCTGTAGACATGGAAAGGAGAATGTGTTGTTTGTTTTCTAAACAGCGAGAAGGATGAAGAAGGATGTAGGTTTGCCAGGGTAGCAGGATTTCCAATGTGGGGAGCTATGAACAGCACCCGCATTGTTCTGTAAGATATAAATGGGGAGAGGTACAGGAGCAGGAAGTATTCCATTACATTAATGTGTGACAATGCCCAAACACTGATGGCCACTTATCCTCCACGCTGAGGCACTCTGCAGTTTCAGCCATATTCAGGCCACTATAAAGAAAGGCTGGCTGCTTGGGCGCAAGTGATACACCATACCCCCCTCTCCCCCCATTTCCCTAGACACACAGGTGAAGACTCCTTTTAACCATTGAACTAAGCAAGAATAACTGGCCCACAGCCTGAGCCATGCTTCCACCATTGGTGTTCTCAAGCAATGATTCCACTGTTTAGATTGCTCAGGGTGAGCTCTGCACATTTCTGAGCATTTCTCTAAGTTCATCATGGTCTGCTGCGTCCTTCAAAAGCTTGTTATTATGAGGGGGCAACCATTGACACTAGGCAGATGGAGACCATCATGAAAAAAAAGGTGAGGGCAAGGAGGAGGTATCTGGAATTTCTTTCCTCTGGACAGGATGTTCATGAGTGCTGACTGAGACTCCACTTCCTTTAGGAAGTCATCCCTTCACCACGACTGTTCCACAATTTCTCAACTTCCCATTCATCTGTGATGTCCCATCACAAAGTCGTCTTGGCCAAAATCCTGCAATAGAAAACACAAACAAAAAGATTGCCGGAACAATTTTATCTGACAGTACATCCAATAATGCATACAAAACTAAACTGAACTATTTCCTCCTGCATTCCCCTAGTGCCTGAATTGCAGGAGCCTTTGCATGGCCTAGTTCTGCACTGTGCAATCTCTTCAGTTGCAACACTGCTGGTGGAAACTGTTAGTTTTAGTGGGGTAGATTGCAGATGGTAGTAGGGTAAACTGCAGGTGGCCTTGCAAGACACCTTTAAGCAGCTCTAGGCCTTGAAGGCCCAGTTTCAGACTGCACCACCTCAACTAGTCTCGGCTGGCTGGCTGAGAGGTAATAATGGAAAGAGCACTGGTGCACTGGCAGTGCTGTCACTCTGAGAAAAGACAACAGTTTGTGCTCCACAGATTCCACTGGCACTCTCCTGGTTTGTTCCTTTGGCAATTATAGTAAGCTGTTGGACTAATTGCTGGAATACTGCATGAGCCTGCAAGCATTGTTCAGCATGAAGATCTTCAGCGAAGATGGCAGCAGCCTGAGCCAGCTTGGCAGCAAGCGTGAACTTCCTCTGTCATACTGAGACATTGGGTGGTTTACGCCTGTTCTGCAGTGGAAGCTGAGATATCTGCAACCAGATGCTGCCTCACAGCTGGGCTGTAAGTATTGTCATGTAAGTATTGTACCCACCTATAGCCTGCTGGGAAGGAAGGGCTCAAAACTCTTCATAATGCCCTGTGCCATGTTGGTGTTGAACGTTTCCACTCTCCTTGACAGTGACAGTAGGTTGCCTGACTGGCCTGCCAATGCATTAAGCATCTTGATGTACACATCAGCTTCCTACTGTAGGCTGCTCCACGGAAGTCCTGATCTGAGTCTGAGAACTTGTTTGTAACCTTATCCTCTTAGGAACCAGCACACAAACTCTCCTTGTCCCCTGGCTGGACCGCAGCCCACTCTTCTGCATTGACTCACCGCATATAGATCCTGACTCTATTATTTTCCAAGGTACTCACTTGTGCCAGTATTTGGGCTCGTGGCTGCAGGTGTGAGATAAAATCAGTCTGCTTCTTTCTCAGAGGTCCGTAACAGCTCTTGCCCTTCCTCACAAAGCTGCACTGACTGACTGACCAAGTGGCAGTTCTTGGGTATCTGAAAGCAGGAGATCAGAAAGGAAAGTTGGGATGGGGTAGGGGGGAACCTCATGTTTAGTTTTATCATGTCTCTGAAGCACCTGGGATGTTTTATTATGTTAAAGATGTAATATATATATATATATATATATATATATACACGTTGTTTTTGATGACAGTGGCATAAATGTTAGACCTGAATAAAAAGTGGTAACATTTCAGAGGAAAGAGAACATGGACTATTCATCCACATTTTGCCAAGAAGTCATGTCCTTTCAAAAATAGCTTGATAAACATTAACAAAAAAGCAAAGCTAACAGGTCAATGTTTGCTTGTTCAGATTTTGACTTTACATTCCTGCTGCTGAAACTACTAACACTTTGTTCAGTTTTTCCATCGATCTCCTCACTTGACTACCATTTTGACTTCACACAAACTCCAACTCATCCAAATTGTATGCCTCGTATTGTATCCTGCATGATGGCCCTGTCTTACTTTAAAATCCATGTCCTGATGTTCAAACACCTTTTCCGATTTGATTCTGTATTCCTCGGCGTGTATACACCAGAGCTTCCATCCTCTTTTGTTCCACTTCTGTGTATTGTATAACTCCCCTCCAACCTGTTTCACTATTGGTCGGAGGGCCTTCATCAACTACACCCTGTGTTCCAGAATTCTTATAAATATTTTTGCTAACCAATTTCTCTCCCACTTTAAAATCTACCTCTTACTATTCAGGAGTAATTAAAGGACAATTGACATAGGTCCTTGTGATTGGCAGTATGGGTGGCACAGCACTGCTACCTCACAACGCCAATGACCTGGGTTTGATTCCTGGCTTGGGCCACTGTTTGTGCGGATTTTGCACATGCTCGCTTTGTCTGCATGGGTTTCCTCCGGGTGCTCCGGTTTCCTCCCACAATCCGAAAGACTTGCTGGTTACGTGCATTGGCCCATGCTAAATTCTCCCTCAGTGTACCCAAACAGGCACCGGAGTGAGGCGACTAGGGGATTTTCACAGTAACTTTATTGCAGTGACAATGTCGGCCGACTTGTAACACTAATAAAATAAACTTTTTAAACTTTAGTTATTCATTTCTGTAGTTCTTTAAAAGAAATCACATTATCATGCATTGTATGGACTAATAAATATTCCCATATAAAAGAGAAAATGCTGGAAAATCTCAGCAGGTCTGGCAGCATCTGTAAGGAGAGAAAAGAGCTGACATTTCGAGTCCAGCCGACCCTTTGTCAAAGCTTTGACAAAGCTGCTGAGGTTTTCCAGCATTTTCTCTTTTGGTTATATATTCCCATAGTTTTGTTGGCATTTTGGTGAAAAACTACCCCCCCTCCCACAGCCCTCCTCCCCCCCGCCCCAACTCTAACTGCCTCTTAAACGATTCTGAAATGTTTTGCCTCGAAATACCTACCTCACCCAAAAGTTCCTTGCGGGCATCAATTGCTTTCTTCATGAAGAAAATAACCAATGTAATTTATCATTTTCAAATAGAATAATCTGTGAACCAAAAATTCACAGAACATTCTGATTTTATGAAATTTGAGTATTCACTCTAATTCCTTCAAAAATAATTGCAATTTTGAAGAAAGGTAAGGCCCATTAATCATGTGGTTCTCAGATCTTACTTTTATTATTGTTCCATCCATTAATGCATTATCCCAGTAAAATGTGTAGTGTTATGTCAAGCCTACTTGGGAAGCAATGACAACATAAGAGGATTAGATGGAAAGGAAATCATTTTTGATAATTAAACTAATCAAGCATTTGACTATTATTCAAAAAAGGCAATGGAAATTATGTTAAACTCCTGCAACTCACTTGTGTCTGTAGCCACATAATAGGTGGAATTTTACAAGATGACAGATTTGAACAGAAATGTAATTTATCGAGTCCAGTTAGTCTGAAAAGGGAAGAGTTCCAGATCCATTTTTTGGATGAGTTTTCACGCCCAATCTTGTGCACTCTCTCTGAAAAGATGGCCGAGTCAGTTTCTGGCCAGAGAAGCTGTGGGCAGGGCTTAACTCACTAGACAGCCTGCAGAGGGAGGGATTGTGCATGTGCAGAATTCTGGTGCTGCATATGCGCATTATCAGTAGCAGGTGTCTGACTGACAGAGAGTGCTGACAGGCCCCTGCTACTGCAGGCAGCCTCAACTAGCTTCCCCCCCCCACATAATAGCGGTGGCCCGTGACCTGAGATGCAGCCCCCAACGCCCAGACCAATTGCAGCTCCCCCACCGACTGTAGGCAGATTGGCAGCAGGCCCCCTTACCCTTATTCCTCCCCCACCAATTGCAGGCAGAGTGTCAGTGGGCCCCCCACTCCTCCCATTGCCCCCCCCCCCGCATTGGTGGGGTCCCCGGGAGGGGCCTCAATGGCCTCTGGTTCCACTAGCGAGGCCAACACAACTGTTCCCCATTCATAGGGAGCAGGTGTTTTCCTCGCCAGACAGAACCTCTCCTGGCGAGGCCATGAAGGCAAGCGAGCCCGGACGAATGAGCGCTGTGCTCGCTAAACATATGGAAATCAACATTTACATAAATTTAAATAAATTAATCAGCCTCTCGCCCATTTTCGGTGAGAGGCTGACCGTGCCGGCAATCTGGGTGTTGTAAAATCGCGACAGGCACAAAAATGGGTGCCATTCGCGCTAGGTGCTTTTACCATATTTTCTGCTGCAAAAAGATCGTAAAATTCCATCCAATGAGTTTGCTCCAGAAAATTTTAAACACAAAACAATTCTATGATGTCGTCTGCCTGTCTCATAAAAATCATAAAAATTCCATCCTTCAACTTAACAATAATCCATGTGAAAAAACGTTACTGAAGTCTGTGGTTTTCATCTGTGATGCTCTAAGAAGGAATTGACTATTTGTCACAGGTTGGCCTTAAACAAACAGATATATCCTTGCTTCACCAGCCATTTCAGCTACACAATGTGGTGAGAAAAATGCGCTCATTGGTCCATCTTATGTTTGATTTTCAAAGTGCCAGATTCAATCAGGAAATCAATAAAGGAAAAGGCAGTGGATGTCAGTTTCGTAAATCTGTTTACAGGAAACAGATTGTGGCTTGCAATGATGATTACAGGGTTATGATTGTTATTACCATTGGGACATACTTCTCAACCTTAGTGCCAGCTTCATTTATGGCGATCACAGATCTTTGTGTGGCTCTTAAGAAGCACATTAGAATGTATTACGCACTTCAGTAATTATGGCTGTTTGTTTCCACTTAAAAGGCATTGCAAATCCATGCTTTGCATGCCAACAGTCTTCCTTATTTAATGAAGTCATACAGTTGTCAAAACGTCATTAATATGAACAGGGAATCATTTAAAATAATTATACAATGCCGTTGCAAATTTCATGAAGTATGATTGTCAGAAGAACTATTTTTTATATGACCATAAAATAGCCAATTGCTAATCAGTCAAATGCGGATGACTGCCTTTTTTTTTACTTCTTCACTGCCGCAAAACATTCGGTAAAAAAATAGATTCTGGCCCTGTCGTGACTTCAACAAGGTACATGAGGTTGGCCTCTTGGAGTACAAGCTCCCTGGTTGATATCATTATTACAGTAAGAGTTTTAACAACACCAGGTTAAAGTCCAACAGGTTTATTTGGTAGCAAATACCATTCGCTTTCGGAGCGCTGCTCCTTCGTCAGATGGAGTGGAAATGTGCTCTCAAACAGGGCACAGAGACACAAAAATCAAGTTACAGAATACTGATTAGAATGCGAATCCCTACAGCCAGCCAGATCTTAAAGATACAGACAATGTGGGTGGAGGGAGCATTAAGCACAGGTTAAAGAGATGTGTATTGTCTCCAGACAGGACAGCCTGCAAGTCCAGGAGGCAAGCTGTGGGGGTTACTGATAATGTGACATAAATCCAACATCCCGGTTTAGGCCGTCCTCATGTGTGCGGAACTTGGCTATCAGTTTCTGCTCAGCGACTCTGCGCTGTCGTGTGTCGTGAAGGCTGCCTTGGAGAACGCTTACCTGAAGATCAGAGGCTGACTGCCCGTGACCACTGAAGTGCTCCTCCACAGGAAGAGAACAGTCTTGCCTGGTGATTTTCGAGCGGAGTTCATTCATCCGTTGTCGTAGCGTCTGCATGGTTTCCCCAATGTACCATGCCTCGGGACATCATTTCCTGCAGCGTATCAGGTAGACAACGTTGGCCGAGTTGCAAAAGTAGGTACCGTTTACCTGGTAGATGGTGTTCTCACGTGAGATGATGGCATCCGTGTCGAAGAACCGGCACATCTTGCAGAGGTTGCTGTGGCAGGGTTGTGTGGTGTCGTGGTCACTGTTCTCCTGAAGGCTGCGTAGTTTGCTGCGGACAATGGTCTGTTTGAGGTTGCGCGGTTGTTTGAAGGCAAGAAGTGGGGGTGTGGGGATGGCCTTGGCAAGATGTTCGTCTTCATCAATGACATGTTGAAGGTTCCGGAGGAGTTGCCGTAGCTTCTCCGCTCCGGGGAAGTACTGGACGACGAAGGATACTTTGTCCACCGTGTCCCGTGTTTGTCTTCTGAGGAGGTCGGTGCGGTTTTTCGCTGTGGCGCGTCGGAACTGTTGATTGATGAGTCGAGCGCCATATCCTGTTCTTATGAGAGCATCTTTCAGTGTCTGGAGGTGTCTGTTGCGATCCTCCTCATCCGAGCAGATCCTGTGTATTTGGAGGGCTTGTCCGTAGGGGATGGCTTCTTTAACGTGTTTAGGGTGGAAGCTGGAGAAGTGGAGCATCGTGAGGTTATCCTGAGGCTTGCAGTACAGTGAGGTGCTGAGGTGACCGTCCTTAATGGAGACGCGTGTGTCCAAGAATGCAACCGATTCCGGAGAGTAGTCCATGGTGAGTCTGGTGTTGTTAAAACTCTTACTGTGTTCACCCCAGTCCAATGCCAGCATCTCCACATCATGATATCATTATTGCCAGCACAATTAGGGAGCCTCACCTGTATATAAAAATGGGAGTGTCATGTCCACTGCACTCTGGATTCAGACTCTGTACCTTGAAGCACTCTTTAGCGTGTACTTAATTTTGTAAATAAAGGGAATCTGGTGAAGGGACATTGGTTTCTGAGGAATTATTTCAGGGCCTGTGGTAAGGGTTAATCTAGTTCTGGAACTTGCTCCAGGAGCTATGAGAGCAGTGCAGTTTGCCTCATGATCATTCTCTTTCTTTCCTCAATGTAAAGCAGCTGGATTTTCCCTCAAAAGCCCAGGCAACACTGGAAACACACCATATAGGAAATCAAAGGTACAAATGCCCTCATGCAAATCGGCATTCACTGTCATAAGCAATACACGTAATTGACCAAAACATGTCACAGTGGATTTACTACTTTGAATAACTGTATGGCTTCTCCTGATCTTCTGCATTAACCTTGGTCAAAACCATGAAAAAAATGCTGTAAATGGCTCTCTCCCCAGGTTTTCTGACAATCTTGCAGTGAAACTATGGTGCAAGTTCGGAAGTACTCCATGGAAATTTTACCCCATTATATTTTAAATAGACTAGAGTTCCTTGTCTTCAGATCTAAGCTACTGTTGAGCAGCTAAAATACATTTCTGTTCAAATCTGTCAGCTCCACTGAAACTCATGAAATAGATAACTCAATGTGAACAATGTACTGTCAATGCTGATAAAAACAGCAGCTGATGCAATGGAATAACTGACCATTATGCATACAATGCAACAATGTGCTTTGGTATGACACAACAAAAACACATCAATGATTGAATAATGGCACTCTTGACTCTCAGATGAAAATGAAGGAGCAATAGAAAGACAGACTTGCATTTATATAGCACCTTTCATGATCTCAAGTTGCTTAAAATGGTTTACAACCAATGAAGTGCTATTCAACTATGGTCATCTTTGCAACCTGTGTAAGGGAGTTGACATTTAGTCGCCTCATTCAGGCTGGTCTCGCAACTATAACAGGGAATGAGTTTCAGGTATGCATCCCATATTCACTTTAATCAATTAAGGCTGAACTATATTAAAGTGTTGCATTGTCATAGCTAACAACATCTGGTACCATAAAATTAATATTCAAGAAACTACAGCTGTTCATCTGATTAAAAGCTTACTAATGTGCTTTTATGCATAACCATGGAGGGCAAAAACTGGGTAGCGAACGAACAATGATAGACAATGTCTTGTTTAAATGTGCTGTCAACCTCTCTTCTGGGAATTATTTCACAAGCTTGAAATATGATTTGGGCACAGTTTTGAAGGTGTAATAAACTGGATAATTGAATCTAACAGGGAAATAGTTAGAATAATGAGATATGGCTTTGATCTTGTTTTCTTGCATTATAATTACTGAAGCTAACATATAATGAGCAATAATGGTAACAAGAGTAGAGGCTTCTCAGTATATTTAAGATTCTAAACATAACAAGGGATGGAAGAATCGACAAGAAATTTAAGCAGTGTGAATGTAAACAGAATAGGGCATAGAACCATTGGAAAGAATAAAGTAAGGGAAGGACATTGATGGCAAGGGAATATGTGGAGTTACAGAACAGGAGTCTATGAAGATAGTTAAACATAAAATGAGAAGCGATGCTATTAAAAATGAATTTAAAAATGTCTGTACAGCGTCCATAAAAAACAGGGGAGCTGGAGGCAATGCATTGGAAGAGACTAGACAGAATAGGGATTACTGAAACATGACCACAGAAAAATCAGAACTGGGAATTAAACATTGCAAGGTATAACATATTTTTAAAAGACAGAGGGAAAACAGGAATATGGAGTAGCTGTGTTTATTAGGGATAACAGATTAGCGGTAGAGAAAAGGGATGCAGTTATCAGCATGATAAAAAATACAATCCATACGGTTAAAGATAAAAGGTAACAGATGATCAATCAGACTCATAGGTGGCATCTACAGAGGATGAACTATTCAGATTAATTAGGAAATTGGGTTAAAAAAATATAAATAATAATTATGGGGCATCAACTATTCTTATATTAATGGTATGGAAAAGGTAGGTTATGAGGGTAAGGGAATGGGATCCTTACAATGTGTTCAGGATTACTTTCTAACTGAATATGTAAAAAGTCCAAAAAGGGAAGATTAATTATTGAAGCTAGCAATGGGAATGAAAACAAAACAAATAAGAAAAGTAGAAGCAGGAGAACATCTAGGCAATAGTGACCATAATACAATATATTTTAAAATGATGACAGAGAAGGGCATAAATATGACAGATACCAAGTTTCTGGATTGGAGAAAAGTTGATTTTGAGGGACTGAGGCGTGGGAAAATAAAATGTACAACTATAATGGTAAATAATGATGTTGAACAACAAAGAAAAACATTTAAGAGTATTCAACAGAGGAATGAAAATATATCTTGTTAAAAGGAAAGAATAAATTAAATATTAACAAGACTCCATGGATGAATAAAGGCAAGGGTTAGAAAAAAGACATGCATTAAGTGTACAGTCAGTAGAGGAGTTAATCATACGAGAGAATATGAGGAGTTTAGGAAAAAAGAGGAACTACAAAATTAATTTAATCCAGGAACATCAAACAAATTATAAAATATTTCACAGGCACATCGGAGGAAGGGGGGATTTCACTAGCTCCGTTTGCAGATGGTGGGACTCTGATTGTCGGCTGAATTGGACATCGGGGCTAAAGATCCGCTGGGTGTGAGGGTTATCACAATTCAGTTGACCTGTCATGCCGACCCCAATCAGGTTCCCACCCAGAGCGGCAGCCATCAATATGTAAGCCTGCTAATTGTAATACAATATTTTGTTGATCAAAAATCTGTCCAACTCAGCCTTGAATGCATTCAATGATCCAACTTCCACTGCTCTCTGTGGAAGAGAATCCAAAGTCAAATGACCCTCAGAGAAGAAATTCCTCCTCATCTCCATCTTAAATGGGAGACCCCATATTTTTAAACTTTGCCCTCTGGTTCTAGATTCGTCATGAGGGGAAAATTACCTCTCAACATCTACCCTGGAAAAACCCCTCATAATCTTGTATGTTTCAATAAGATCACCTCTCCTTCTTCTAAACTCCAATGAGCATACGCCAAAGCTGCTCAATTTTCTCATTAGACAACACCTTCATCCCAGGAATCAGCTCAATGAGGCTTGTTTGATCTGCTTCAAATAATCCCTAAATAAGGAAACCAAAGCTTTATACTATACTCCAGGTTTTGTTTTTATTCATTTGTGGGACATGGGCATTGTTGGCTGGCCAGCATTTATTGCCCTTGGAGGGTAGTTGGGAGTCAACCACATTGCTGTGGCTCTGGAGTCACATATAGGCCAGGCCAGGTAAGGGCTGCAGATTTCTTTCCCTAAAGGACATTAGTGAACGAGATGGATTTTTCCAACAATCGACAATGGTTTCATGGTCATCAGTAGATTCTTAATTCCAGATACTTCTTATTGAATTCAAATTCCACCATCTGCCGTGGCGGGATTCGAACCTGGATCCCCAGAACATTAGCTGAGTTTCTGGATTAATAGTCTAGTGATAATACCATTATGCCATCGCCTCCCCAGATGTGGTTTCAGTTTCAGCTGTAGTATGATTACCATACGTTTAACCTTAGTCCATCATGCAGTAAAGGCTAACATTCCAGTTGCCTTCCTAATTACTTCCTGTAACTGCAGGCTTACCTTTTGCGATTCACGTACAAGGACACCCAAATTCCTCTGTACTGCAACATTCTGCAGACACTTTCCAATTAAATGATGCTCTATTTTTCTATACTACTTGCTGAAGTGAGCAATCTCACATTCTTGTACTTTATGTTCCATTTGACAAATGTTTGTCCACTCACTTGAAAATGATCCATTTATCCCAACTTTCTGCTTTGTGATATTTAGTCAATTCTCTGTCCGTGCTAACATATCAACCCAATACCATCTTGTGCAGTAACCCATTGTATGGCAGCTTATCCATAAAATGCCTTTTAGAAATTACTGTTTCCTCTTTTATACCCCACTGTTTGTTACTTCCTTAAAGAACTCTAATAAATTTAATAAACACATTTCACAGGTTTGCAAGACCATAAAAAGAATCAACAAGCAAAGCATTAGGGTTTATTGCTAGAAGGATAGGGTAGTAAAGCTAAATCTGCATCAAACCTTGATCAGACTACACATTGAGCAGTGTGTCAATCTGGTCGGCATATTATGTTGGAGAAGTCCAGAACTAGGGGCGACAGTCTAAGAATAAGGGGTAAGCCATTCAGGATTGAGATGAGGAAGAACTTCTTCACTCAGAGAGCTGTGAATCTGTGGAATTTTCTACCACAGAAAGCTGTTGGCGCCAGTTCGTTACATATGTTCAAGAGGGAGCTGGACATGGCCCTTGCGGCTAAAGGAATCAAGGAGTATGGAGAGGAAGTGGGAGTGGAATACTAAAAGTGCATGATCGGCCAAGACCATATTGAATGGTTGTGCAGGCTCAAAGGGCCGAATGGCCTATTTCTGAACCTATTTTTTATGTTTCTATTATAATGGGGATATAGAGACAATGGAGAGGTGCAGAGAAGATATACAAGGGTGCTATCAGAAATGGGTAAGTATGCATAATCAGGAAGAGATTAACAGACTGGGGCATGGGATTTTCCAGCCACGCTCGCCCCAAGACCAGAAAATCCCACCCGAAGTCAATGGACCTTTGCATGTTATGGGTCACCACCCCCCCCCCGCTACGATTCCCGTGGCGGATGGGAAAGTTCCACCTTAGGCTTAGGTCTCTTCTCTCCTGAAAAAGATGGCTGAGTGGTGACCTATCAGAGGTTTTTAAAAATCATGAAAGGCTTTGATAGAATGAATCCAGAGAGAAGTGTATGGGCCCGATTTTACCAAAATTTCACGCCCGTTTTCGGGCGTGAAATCATGGTAAAGTTGGGCGTCGGGCCTAAAACGCAGTCCAGACCCGACCCAAGGCCAATCGCGCCTTTACCAATGGCCGATCCGGGCGCCGATCCGGCGCACGCCCAAATCGGCCAGCGGGCCGATTTAAATGCATTTGCATGCATTTAAATCGGCAGAATGAAGCCCGCGCCCAACTTACCCAAGGATTCCCACTTTACGAGGCTCCGATCTGATCGGCGCCCGCGCATTTACCGTGTTGCTGAATTCAAGTCCGATAGGGCTTCAACACAGCAACTGAACCGCCGAATCGCCCTCGACCACCCTTCGCGGACTGCCCCCGCGAACCACCCCGGCAGCCCACCCCAACTCCCCCCGATCGGACCACCCTGGGACACAAGCCCTGCCAGCAGCCCCCCACCCCACCCCCCCACCCCCCCTCCCCGGGATCAGACCCCCCCGACCCCTGACCTACCTTGATCGCTGGTGTCCGTCAAAAGTATCTTGCGATCCTGGATCCTGGCCTTGCTCCGGGGTCTTGATGGGTGGGATGACGTCTCTTCACTGGGGAGGGGAGGGGGGGGGGGGGGTTAGGGGGGGGATGTGATGCCTCTTCCCTGAGGGGGGGGGGGGTAGGGGAGGGATGAGACATCTCTGCCCCTGGGGGAGGGGGCAGAGACATCGCATCCCCCCCCCCTCAGGGAAGAGACGTCACATCCACCCCCCTGCCCCCCCCCCCCCCCCCCCCCCGCCCAGGGAAGAGACATCACATCCCCCCCATCCCCCACTCCCCCTCAGGGAAGAGATGTCAGATACTGCCCCCCCCCCCACCCCCCCCCTCCCCCCCCCCCAGGGAAGAGATGTCACATCCCCCTCTAACCCCCCCTCAGGGAAGAGATGTCACATCCCCCCTCTAACCCCCCCTCAGGGAAAAGATGTCAGATCCCCCCTTCAGGGAAGAGATGTCACATCCCCCGCCCTACCCCCCTCCCTCAGGGGAGAGACGTCAGATCCCCCCCCCCCCCCCGCCCCCAGGGAAGAGACGTCACATCCCCCCCCCCCACCTCAGGGAAGAAACGCCAGATCCCCCCCTATCCCCCCCCCCTCCCCCCCAGGGAAGAGACGTCACATCCCACCCCTCCTCCTACCACCGCCCCCCCCCCCTCCAACCAGGGAAAGTCATAGGTAGCGCAGACAGCAGTGCTGTCAGCGTTGCCTTTGACTTTCGCGCTCGGGCGTGCTGAGTGCTGTCGGCTTTGAACTGCGCATGTGCAGTTCGGTGCTCCGACAGATGCAAATACACTAGGCCCCGCCCACTGGACCCACGCCAAAAAAAGGCGTATGGGGGCGCTGGAGCGCGGCTGCCGGGCGCGGGTCTGATTTACGACCGCACCTGGCACTTAGAGCCGATTTGGTAAAATCGGCCCCTATAACTAGAGCCCCATCAATATAAGATAGTCACCAAGAAATCCAATAATGAATTCAGAAGAAACTTCTTCATCCAAAGGGTGGTGGAAATGTGGAACTATCTACCACATTGAAGGAAATAGTATAGATGTACTTAAGGGCGAAACAGACAAGCTTATGAGGGAGTACAGAATAAATATTTATGATGGGAGACTGAGATGAGAAAAGATGGGAGGAGGTTCGAGCGGAGCATAAGCACTGCCACACACTGGTTGGGCTGAATGGTTGTTTCTGTGCCATCGTATATCCTATGTAATGCAGTGTAATAATCAGAAGAGAAATGATCCTGCAGAAAAAAATGGCCATGATGTGGAGATGCCGGCGTTGGACTGGGGTAAGCACAGTAAGAAGTCTCACAACACCAGGTTAAAGTCCAACAGGTTTATTTGGTAGCAAATTTGGTAGTATTTGCTACCAAATAAACCTGTTGGACTTTAACCTGGTGTTGTGAGACTTCTTACTGAAAAAAATAGCAACAGAGTTAGGAATATACAAGTGCAATGTAAACAGTTTTTCTCACGTAACTAATAATTAAAATGGTTTAAAAATAATGGGTGGCGTTTTACGGCCTTGCTCAGGCGAGACCGGAAATTCCTGCCCGAAGTCAATGGAGATTTCCATTATTGGACCCTCACCTGCGCCGATTTCATGGCGGGCGAGGTATAAGGATTCAGCCAACTTAGGAACTTTCATATAAAACTGACTTTGTAAATCCATTGTTATTATGATGGATGCTTGTAAATGAAAGATTTCAAAAATATATATAGTTGCACAGATTTTCTAGTTCAGCATTCAGGTGGTGGGACAGAAAGTCATGAGCTACAAGTATAAAATGGAAAGGAACCAGTTGGTCCATGCAGGTAGTCTAGCTCCAAGGACTTAGCTGACTGCTGCAAGTTCAAGCATTTCAGACAAGTGGTCAAGATGAATAAATTTATCTTCAAATGCCATATCCTACCAGCAATATCACTGTGGACGGCACGGTGGAACAGTGATTAGCACTGCTGCCTCACAGCAGCGGGGACCTGGGTTCCATTCCCGGCTTGGGTCACAGTGACCCAAGCTGGGAATGGAACCCAGGTCCCTGCTGCTGTGTGGAGTTTACACATTCTCCCCGTGTCTGCATGGGTTTCCTCTGGGTGCTCCGGTTTCCTCCCACAGTCCAAAGATGTGTGGGTCAGGTTGATTGGCCAAGATAAATTGCCCTGTAGTGTCAGGGAGACTAGCTTGGGTATATGCATGGGGTTATGGGGATAGGGACTGGGTTGGATTGTGGTCTGCGTAGACCCAAATGGCCTCCTTCTGCACTGTAGGATTCTATAATTCTATTCTACTAGCCTCAAACACTTTTTAATTCACCATAACCCCATCACATCTACTATCAATCTGTCAATCATGACTCATACCACACCTTCAAAGCTTCATTTTTTCCATCATATACTCAGAACTGCAGCAAACCTCACAGTCACAGCCCACAGCTTGTGCACATGTCCAGGTATTCAATAAGGAGGCATATCACTTCAAAACACATTGCACCGCAATCACTGACGCACTCCCTTGAAGGATAAAGTGGCATATAACCAGAAGCAGTAGCCCCTAACCTCAGGAGACAGGTATGTTTGCAGGAATGATCCATGCCATCATTGGAGCAACTATGACTGAGGCCATGGCCAGCAGTGGGGCTGAAGTCATTGAAGAAAACAGGATGCTCATTTTTAATTCCACTGCTCCCTTCTCCCAAAATATTTTCCGTCTTCCAAACCGCTGATAGCTTAAACAGGCCCTATTGCTTTCCCTTCACATCCCTAATCCTCCGAACAGCCATACTTTTGTACCTTTCTCCTTTCCGATACCCAATAACTACAATCTGATCAGGCAGTGGTGGAAGCGGGAACGAGGTGGAAGAGTTGGAAGATGACGGTGATTAAACATTTTCCCTTGTTCTCAAGTTTGCAACCACTAGCTCAGAACAAGATACTGTGCATAACTTAGAGGAGAGCTCAGCACGAGATCGGCATGTGGTAAGACATGCTATCTCAATGGAAACAAATTAAACAAATTAAAACATGCTACCGTGCAAAGGGGGTCCTTGTGCATGAGACGCAAAAGCCCAGTCTGCAGGTACAACAGGTGATCAAGAAGGCAAATGGGATGTTGGCCTATATTGCGAAGGGGATAGAATATAAAAGCAGGGATGTCTTGATGCACCTGTACAGGGCATTGGTGAGGCCGCAGCTGGAATACTGTGTGCAGTATTGGTCCCCTTATATGAGGAAGGATATATTGGCATTGGAGGGAGTGCAGAGAAGGTTCACCAGGTTGATACCGGAGATGAGGGGTTTGGATTATGAGGAGAGGCTGAGGAGATTGAGTTTGTACTCGTTGGAGTTTAGAAGGATGAGGAGGGATCTTATGGAGACTTATAAGATAATGCGGGGGCTGGATAGGGTGGAGGCGGAGAGATTCTTTCCACTTAGTAAGGAAGTTAAAACTAGAGGACACAGCCTCAAAATAAAGGGGGGTCGGTTTAAGACAGAGTTGAGGAGGAACTTCTTCTCCCAGAGGGTGGTGAATCTCTGGAATTCTCTGCCCACTGAGGTGGTGGAGGCTACCTCGCTGAATATGTTTAAAGCGCGGATGGATGGATTCCTGATCGGTAAGGGAATTAAGGGTTATGGGGATCAGGCGTGTAAGTGGTACTGATCCACGTCAGATCAGCCATGATCTTATTGAATGGCGGGGCAGGTTCGAGGGGCTAGATGGCCTACTCCTGCTCCTAGTTCTTATGTTCTTAAGACATTGTGCATGAAAGGCTTAAAGCCAGGATAAGGTTTGCACAGATACCCGCCCACTGGATGGTGAGCTCACCTACAGGTTCTGCTGCAGAGGATTCAATTGAGGATTTTGAAGGGACAGTATACAAACAAAACCTTTTTGCATTGACAGACCTTCTGGAAAACCTGCAATTAATGGCAAGGAGCATGGAGCACCAACAAACCTTGGCACAGAGCTTGGAGCCAGCCCATCCCCTCCAGCAAGGACATAGTGGTCAAATCCATAAGAATGCTTGTGCATTCATCCATCATATAGCAGTTAATGTCCCATGTTGTAACTTCTATTCCAGCATAAGCAGAAGGCAGCAAACACCTTTGTGCTTCAGTGGAAGTTCAGACTGAAGTCATATCAAACTCAGTTTAAGACACAGACTGCCGCTATCATCACCATTGAAGCAAGTGTTCAAAGGGGCCTGCAGTTCAGCAAACCATCCTCTAAAAACTTCTAGGCTTATCGAGGCATCACCACATGATAGTGACACACTGGAGCAGAAACCAGTGATAACAGCATTCATCCTCCCACCACTGCTACTCCACCAGTGCTCTTGCTGTTGCTGCTGGTCAGACTACTAGTCCAGACTGCTGCAGCCCATTTCAAAATGCTGCAATCCAAAGCTGAGCCGTCGAGGGCCAGAGCTGTTTAAGTCCATTCTTCAAGGCCATCTACAGTCCCTCTAAAGTATTCAGCCAGCAGAAGGGAATCTTCAGTTATTGGCAATAAGATGAAACAAAACTTACGCCAACTTGCAAATCAAAGAAAAAAGGTTTAATAAAGAAACGTCATTACTCCAACACTTGGCTCCTCACCTTGGCCATTCCAAACTCCCACAAATCCCAGCAGCTTCTTATTTATACTAAGTCAGCTGGCCTGGTTACGTAGTTTACTAGGTCAGCTGACCCTTACAACATGTTACCATTGGTCACTACAACAGATCCAATGTTTTCATTGGTTACATTCAAACATAAAGTCCCATCACAAATGGTCCCAGGGTATGTTTAACATAGACTGGTAAAGTCTTTAGGAACTTTAAAACACTTATTAACTATACACAACTATATACAGGGATAGATAAGCACAAGTCTCCTTCCAGAACCATCTTTCCCTGAGCTATAGTTACATGTGATCTGATATCACTGATGATGTGTATTACTCAGTAGCAGAATAGCTATTTACCCTTTATATTATATATTCTGCCAAGTCTTTAATGCTATCCATTAAACAGTTGCACATTACCTACATTCCCCTCCCTGAATCTCTTGTGGTGGCAGCATTAATTTCCAATTGTGCTCTCAGCTCTCTGGGAGGATGTGTAAGTTCTTCCTGGAATGTACTGTTTCTGTTTTGCTGTGGAAAGTTAAGGAATGGCCGTTCTCTTGTTCTTCCTTTTATTTCTGGAACTCTCTTTTGACATTATGGTACAAGTTGCTCCTTCTCAAAGGAATAAGACATTGTTAGCTTCTCCTGGTATTTGTCCAGTTGTAGATGGTCTGCTACCTTCCATTCCTGCAAGTCTATTGCTTGGCAAAAGTATTGGTTGCTTAAGTGGATTCAATGATTCCAGTACCGAGAATGAGAAGCAATGTGAGCAATTTTGGGCCCGCATTGTCGATGGCTAACGCAGGCTCAAAATCGCGTCCATTACCTCTATAGCCACCATCTTCACATCTCTGGGATGAGGCTCATTTGGTCCCTGAGATTTAGCAACCTTCAATTAATTTTTTGAGTGCTCCATCTTTATTATGACTAATTTATTTCAGTTCCTTATTTTTACAACTCTCTTCCTTGCGTTGTATTTCTTGGAGATTTTCTGTATCTTCTTCCGTGAAAACAGACACAAAGTGTGAAGTTTTCCCATCCCGCATGCCATGGGAATCATAGCAGGTGTGACACGGACCATGCAAAGGTCCATTGACCTCTGGTGGGATTTTCCAGTTTTGGGGTGAATACAGTGGGAAAATCCCACCCAAAGTAATTGTTTAGCTTCTCCACCATTTTCCTGTTCTCTATGGGAAGTTATCCTGTCTCTGCCTGCAATGAACTCACATTTGTCCTTCCTAATCTTTTCCTTTTCAAATACCTAAAGAAGCTTTAACAATCTGTTTTTTTTCTCGCTAACTTGCATTCATATCCTCTTTTCCCTTTCTTTATCAGTTTCTTTTGCTGGACTCTAAATTGCTCCCAATCAGGCATAGCTTTTTTTGGCAATCTTAGAAGCCACTTGCTTCGATTCAATGCAATCTTTAACTTGTTTTGGTAGCCACAGTTCATTTCCTTTTCCTGTTGGGTTTTTGTGTCTGAGAAGAATGTAAATTTGTTGTAGACCATGTAATACTTCTTTCAATACTGTCTATGATCAAGTCTTTTAATGTGTTTTCCCAATGAAACATAGCCAAGTTACGCCTCAGACCCTCATAGTTTCCAAATTTAAGACCCTAGTTTCAGAATGAATTCTAAATCATTTCCAAATTTAATGTAACATTCCAACATATAGTGGTCACTATTTCCTAAAAGCTCCTTTACAGAAGATTATTAATTCATAGTTTCTCATTACATAATACTAAATCTAAACTGCCTGATACCTAGTTGGTTTTTTAATGTATTGCTCCAAAAACCTATCTCGTACACACTCCAGGAATTCATCCTCCACAGCATTAGTGCTAATTAGGTTTACCCAGTCTATATGTAAATCCAACTCACGCAATTAATATTGTATTTCCTCTGTTACGGCAGGAGGCCTTGTGGCTCAGTGTGACCCTACCATTGGATCAGGAGCTCTGGGATCATGTCCAATGCCTGGACTTGTTAGCCATGGGAGAAGAACTCAACACAGCTCAAAAGGCTGATAATCAGCTCGAAAATCCTTCCACTGCTTCTCCCACTCTTCCCCACAGGGTAAAAAACAGTATGGGTTTGAAGATATGCTAAACAAACAAACTTATGCAGTTCTAATTTTCTGATTGATACTGTGACCATAGTTGGTTTCAACTTGGTTTCTAATACAATTGGTGAATAAAGCAGCTGCAACTCTATGCAAGCTTCTCAACTCAATAAAGAGCAATCTTGATTGTGAATATTGTGCAACGATGGTAAGTGCTCTTCCATTACATTTAAGTGTAGCAGCAATCTGCCCTTGCACCTTCAGTGGTTTGTCCACCGGACCATGGAGTCAATTGGTAGATGGTTGGAGAAACTAAGGTTCAGCCACACTACTGTGAAACTATGAGGGTCTGAGGGGTAAGTTGGCTATGGTGGATAGGGAAAACACATTAAAAGGCTTGACCATAGACATTATTGAAGGAAATATTACATGGTCTACAACAAATTAACATTCTTCTCAGACACAAAAACCTATCAGGAAAAGGAAGTAAACTGTGGTCAACAAAACAGGTTAAAGATTGCATTAAATCAAGGAAGTGGCTTCTAAAATTGCCAGAAAAAATGCTATGCTTGATTGGGAGCAATTTAAAGTCCAGAAAAAGAACCTGATTGATGCGCGATTAATTCACTCGGGAGGCTGGATCGTACCCGGGAAATAAAGGCTTTTATTAGCAACAAGAATAGAGCATACTGCTTAACAATACAATCCCAGACTAAAGGGTCACTAGGAAGTGCAGTGACCTTTATACTCCTATAGGAAGGCGGAGCCAACCGGAGTGTACCACAGAACAATACCAACAGGTGGAACACCCCAACCCTAACCCCAACAGTAACAAGAGTAACATATGTACAAGTACCCATAGTGATAACCATCTATGGTTCGGTACCCATAGTGGTAACCATCTATGGTTCACCACATTCACCCCTCCTTTAAAAACAAAGGCCGATGGGGCAAAAAAACAGTACGAACTGTCCATATATTCACAAGTTCAGTCGTATCGGAGGTCCGCACCGTCTCTGCGACCTCCTCAGCACTGGCGGTAGTGCCGGTTCTGGTGACCGTGGTGACCCTCTCTCCAAGGTGGTGTCTAGTGACTCCTCCAGTTCCTCACGGACAGGTGGACCTCGAGGTGGTGACAATCTCCTGGACTCAGGCAAGCCTTGAGATGGCGACAATCTCCTGGACTCAGGCAAGCTGTACACGGGAGTAAGAGGATTAAGTTGAGGTCCCGATACTGCCCGCGCAGTGTCAGGAGGGGAGATAATGGGCAAAGGAACCCTAACCACGGGTGCGGGAGCGACGGGGGTTTCCAGGTCCCCTGCAGGCGCCAGATCTCGGATAGAGACCGTGTCCTCTCGCCCGTCAGGATATGCTACATAGGCATATTGAGGGTTGGCGTGGAGGAGATGGACCTGTTCAACCAAAGGGTCAGACTTGCGGGTCCTAACATGCCGCCGCAGGAGGACAGGTCCTGAGTATGTCAACCAAGACGGCAGTGAGGTCCCAGAGGAAGACTTCCTAGGGAAGGTAAACATCCGCTCATGTGGGGTAGCGTTGGTTGCCATACACAGGAGGGACCGGATTGAATGGAGCGCATCAGAAAGTACCTCTTGCCAACGGGAGACTGGAAGACCCCTAGACCTCAACGCCAGTAAGACAGCCTTCCAGACTGTAGCGTTTTCTCTTTCGACCTGCCCGTTACCCCTGGGGTTGTAACTCGTAGTCCTACTTGAGGCAATTCCTTTAGAGAGCAGGTATTGCCTCAAGTCGTCGCTCATAAACGACGAACCCCTATCACTGTGGATGTAACTGGGGTAGCCGAACAGGGTAAAAAGACTCCGCAGGGCTTTGATGACCGTGGCAGAGGACATGTCAGAACAGGGGATGGCAAAAGGGAATCGGGAGTACTCGTCAACCACGTTGAGGAAGTACACATTCCAATCTTTAGAAGGAAGGGGGCTCTTGAAATCAACACTCAGTCATTCAAAAGGGCGAGTGGCCTTAATGAGGTGTGCCCTGTCAGGTCGGTAGAAGTGCGGCTTGCATTCAGCACATACCTGGCAGCTTCGAGTTATCGACCTGACATCCTCTATGGAGTAGGGCAGATTCCGGGCCTTTACAAAATGGAAGATCCGAGTGATCCTCGGATGGCAGAGATCATTGTGGAGGGCCTGTAGCCGGTCCTCCTGCACACTGGCACATGTTCCACGCAACAGGGCATCTGAGGGCCCATTGAGCTTCCCCGGACGGTACATGATATCATAGTTGTAGGTGGAGAGTTTGATTCTCCACCTCAAGATTTTATCATTTTTGAATTTACCCCTTAGCGTGTTGTTGAACATGAATGCCACGGACCGCTGGTCCGTGAGCAGGTAAATCGTTTTCCAGCCAGATAATGGCGCCAATGCCAGATGGCCTCCACAATGGCCTGAGCCTCTTTTTCCACAGAGGAGTGCCGAATTTCAGGGCCTTGGAGGGTGCCCGCCTGGTTAAGTGTGGCGGCCAGGGCGAATCAGATGCATCACTCTCCACCTGGAAGGGGATGGACTCATCGACAGCGTGCATCGTGACTTTCGCGATGTCGGCTTTTATTCCTTCAAAGGCTAAGCGAGCCTCTGCTGTCAGGGGAAAAGAGGTAGACTTTATGAGCGGACGGGCTTTGTCCACATAATTAGGAACCCACTGTGCATCATACGAAAAGAAGCCTAAGCATCTTCTCAGTGCTTTGATGCTAGTGGGTAGGGGAAGTTCAAGGAGGGGGACGCATACGGTCTGGATCAGGGCCGAGGACCCCGTTTTCCACCACGTATCCGAGAATTGCTAGGTGGTGCTTGCTGAATACACACTTCTCCCTGTTATAAGTCGGATTCAGGCGAGACGCAGTGCATAAAAACTTCAGGAAGTTGGCATCATGGTCCTGCTGGTCATGGCCGCAGATAGTGACGTTGTCCAGGTACGGGAAGGTAGCCCGTAGCCCGTTTTGGTCCACCATTCGGTCCATTTCACGCTGTAAGACCGAGACCCCATTAGTGACGCCAAAAGGGACCCTTAAGAAGTGGTAGAGACGGCCATCCGCCTCAAAGGCCGTGTATTTTCGGTCCTCTGGGCGAATAGGGAGCTGGTGGTAGGCTGACTTCAAGTCGATGGTGGAGAACACCCGATACTGCGCAATCTGATTGACCATGTCAGATATGCGCGGGAGAGGGTACGCGTCCAGCTGCGTGTACCTATTAATGGTCTGACTATAGTCTATGACCATCCGGGGCTTGTCTCCAGTCTTAACCACCACAACTTGTGCTCTCCATGGGCTAGTGCTAGGTTGAATGATCCCTTCCTTGAGGAGCCGCAGAACCTCAGATCGAATAAAGATCCGATCCTCAATGCTGTAACGCCTGCTCTTAGTTGCGATGGGCTTGCAGCCTGGCACGAGATTTTCAAATAAAGTCGGCGGGGTGATGTTGAGTGTCGAGAGACTGCACATGGAGCGCGCTGGGCAATTTGGAGGCTGTTGTTCTCCCACTGAAAGTGGAGGGAGTGGCCCATCGTACTGCAGGGTCACACTCCTCAGGTGGACCATAAAGTCTAGTCCCAGGAGTACCGGAGCGCAAAGGTGCGGTAACACGAGGAGCCTGAAGTTCTCATAAACTGTGCCCCGCACCGTTAGATTTACCACACAGCTCCCAAGAACGGTAACAGATCGGGATCTTGACGCCATAGAATTTGTCTGCCTGACAGTCTGTACTCGGAGACCGCACCATTTCACGGTGTCCGGATGAATGAAACTCTCCGTGCTCCCGCTGTCAAACAGACAATGTATCAGGTGTCCATTTACCTCTATGTCCATCATGGACTTGTTGAGTCTGTGAGTCTTGGCCTGGTCCAGGATGATTGACGCCACCGTTGAATCCCGAGTGCAACTGCAGGCAGCTGAGATGGTCGATGATGAGGACCCCTGCTGGTCGTCTGAGGTCGGTGTTGACCAAAATGGCTGCGCCCATGGATCGCACGTGGTCGATGGCGTTAAAAGTGGCGGCACTCGCAGGTCGCACGTGTCTTGCGTCATCGTCCTCAGGAATGGCGGCGCTCATGAATCGCACGTGGTTGAAGACATCGACGAAGCTGGAGACGAGGAGACGGATCCTGGAGAGTCACACGCAGCACTACTTGGCTTCGAAGGTGGTTTCGCTCGGCACACTTTAGCATAGTGCCCTTTCTTCCCACACGCGGAGCAAAATACCGTTCTGGCCGGACATCGCTGACGAGGGTGCTTCACCAATCCACAGAAATAGCACCGTGGGCCTCCTGGAGCCGCCGCCGCCGTCAGGTCCGAGGTTGAAAGCACGATCGCGCAGTTCCTAGGAGCCGCTGGGTAGAGTTGAGTCGGTGGTTGTACTTGCCACGATGTTCCCACGTGGTCGGTGGGGTACGTTTCAAGACTTCTGGAGGCCGTTTCCATCGCATCAGCCAATTCCACCGTCTTAGTTAGGTCCAAATTACCTTGCTCTAGCAGCCGCAGGCGAATATAGGATGAGCCGATTCCCGCCACGAACGCATCTCGGATCAGATCGTTAGTATATTGAGTAGCCAACACTGGCTTGCAATTGCAGGCTCTGGCTAGCTGCTGAAGTTCGAGTAGGTACTGTCCCGTCGTTTCGCCGGGCTGCCGCCGTCGAGTGGCTAGTAGGTGCCGAGCATGAATCTCGTTTGGCGGTTTATGGTACAGCTTCTTAAGTAGTTCAATGGCCTCTTTGTAGTCTTGTGAATCGCGGATTGTTGCATACACAGTGTCGCTTACCCTTGCGTGGAGGGCCCGCAATCTATCGGCGTCACTTTGGACTGCTGTTGTGGCATCGATATAATCCTGGAAACACTTCAACCAATGGTCGAAAGTGTTCGACGCTCCAGCGGCACGCGGATCTAAGGTAAGCCGATCGGGTTTTAACATTTGCTCCATGGTTCTTTTTTTTTTCAAAACAAAAATTGTTGCTCATAAAATTGATGCGCGATTAATTCACTCGGGAGGCTGGATCGTACCCGGGAAATAAAGGCTTTTATTAGTAACAAGAATAGAGCGTACTGCTTAACAATACAATCCCAGACTAAAGGGTCACTAGGAAGTGCAGTGACCTTTATACTCCTATAGAAAGGCGGAGCCAACCGGAGTGTATCACAGAACAATACCAACAGGTGGAACACCCCAACCCTAACCCCAACAGTAACAAGAGTAACATATGTACAAGTACCCATAGTGATAACCATCTATGGTTCAGTACCCATAGTGGTAACCATCTATGGTTCACCACACTGATAAAGAAAGGGAAAAGAGGATATGAATGCAAGTTAGCATGAGAAATAACTCACACTACTGTCCAACGTAAAATTTGTCTTGTGACTGTTGACCATGGTGCCTGGACTCCAAAACGTCCCCTTGGACTTTGCAATCTTAACCAAGAAAGACACTTCATGTTTGTTAGTATCTTATATTTCTTGGATATTGGTTGACCAGATCTGCCTCTCTGTAATTTTTTGAAAGCATACCACTTTAAAATGGCCCGGTCTCCTGCAGGGATAACACTCTGCATTTATGACAATCTTTATGGCTATGGGGTTTCCTTGTGCCACAGTAGGAGCACTGGGTAATGGCAGTGACTGCTCCCTCTTCATTCTGGCTCTGCTTTTTAATGGCCGTGCTGGTACCCCTATTGCTCACAAACTACACTGAGAAAGTGGTCTGACTACACAAACTTTTTTTATCACCCTAGATTAAAAGTCGGTGCTGCCTCCATAGTCAGCCTGTCTCACTAATTGCTCTACCTTGACAACATTAGATCCTCTCTGGACTGCAGAAAATCAATAAGGCTTCATCAAACACTCCAACCACAGTACTGTCTTGAACAAGGTCATCCTTTAGAGCCCCATATTCACAACTATCAGACAAGCAATACAGGTCATTAATGAAAAGGTCAATACTTTTTCTGGATTCCTGAGTGCACCTGTTAAACCTCACTCAGTCTTTAATAGTGTTCCTCCAAAGACTGAATCAAAGACTTTAAGAACCTTTTCATAGATTGCTGTGCCTTAATTAACAACCTGCCTTATATAATAAAATGTAATCTGCACTGTTGACAATGCAATAGAGGAATATGCTGACCTGTTCTTTAATATGCTTCTGTGCTAATCCAGAAGCAACCTTATACCTGTTGAATCTGTGATGCCAGCTTTGCCAATGTGCTGCTTGGTTGGCCCTTCCACATGGTCAAAGAATTTGGGTAGAGGTATGACATTCTATGTGATTCTTACTTTTAGTCGACCGTCTTGGGATTCCATTGAAACTTTTCCCTCTGATTCTCAGCCACAATCATTTCCTGTCTGCCTTGTCATCACTGGCTTTCATTTTCCTGCCATCCGTGTTATTCAATAGGTTCACTGCTGCCACCATCAAGTATTGTTGCAAATGATTCCAGGGTGTGTTTAACATAGACAAAGGATTTTCAAACATTTGTTAACTATACATACAATACATGCATGAGGCTCCTTCCAGAACTATTGCTCACTAAGCTCACGTCACACGTGAACTTATATAACTGATGGCGTATATTGTCCACCAGCATAATAGCTATTAACCCTTTATACTACATTCTGCATTGGAGCCTTTCATGCTGTAACCACTGGGATAGTACTGCGTAATATCATTGGGAAAAGCAAAGGCAGATCGAAGACAGACACCAAGGGAAAATGCAAAAGTGATCAGTTGATTTTTCTATATACTATCGATTGATTTGATTTATGAATTTGATTCGGAATGTGTGCTTTCTGGTGGCTTATAATTATATATTGTGGCTGAGATGATCAGTAACAGAGGGAAGGTAAGCTGTGGAACTGCTGGTGAATGGGGTTGTGGTCATTGTTACCACAGTCAGATGATTTGATCATGGACAGCCCAACCAGACAGGGCTGCACTTGATGTCTCTTCCTCCTTTCCCCCTTCCTCAGCTATTCATGAAATGCACTCTGCCAACTACTGAAGGACACCAGAGTGGTCAGACACTTGAAGTATTAAGCACCCCAATGATCCATGCATGACAGCTTTCATTGTAGACAAGCTGCCCACATACGAGTGGGCTGTGTGTTGGAGTTGACCAGCAGCCAGCTTCTGATTTGTTATTGTGGCTCAAAAAAGATGATTCTGTGGACTGCTACAGATTGAAGGTTTCATGACTGTTGCCAGGATACTGGGCATTGACCTGCCTGATGTACTGAGCTTGGTTACAAACCACCTGCAAATTGAGGCAGTGGAATTTTTATTTCATTCATGGGACATAGGCATTACTGGCTGGCCAGCCAGCATTTATTGCCCAACCCTAGTTGCCTGAGGGCAGTTGGCTGCCAACCACATTGCTGTGACTCTGGAGTCACATGTAGGCCAGGCCAGGGAAAGACAGCAGATTTCCTTCCCTAAAGGACATTAGTGAATCAGATAGGTTTTTCCTGGCAATCAACAATAGTTTCATGGTCATCAGTAGATTCTTAATTCCAGATATTTCTCATTGGATTCAAATTCCACCATCTGCCACGCCAGGATTCGAACCTGGGTCCCCAGGACATTCGCTGAGTTTTTGGATTAAGCCTAGCGATAATACCATTAGGCCATCGCCTCCCCTTGTAGTTATGGTACACCACAGAATTGGCATGTGGCACCCACAAAGCAATGTTTGTACAGTCAATGATACCCTGCAGCAGATGTAATCTTGCAATCTTTGCAAAGCAACAAGTTTGCTCCATCTGCTTCTCTCTAGCAAGAGAGAATGAGACCCATTCCATTCTCCTTCCATACAGAGTGTCAGTGATCTCCTTTATGCCACAGGAATGTTCATTTGGGAGATATTGCAAATCCTGCCTGCTTCAGCCTGGAAAAAGGGCTGCTGCATAAAGGTTACTGTCCACTGTCACCTTCATAACTACTAGCAATTCTGGGGGTGATTCTCCCATCCTGCTGTGCTAATTTTTTAACACAGTGGGCCGGGAGACTCCCGCGGTGGGTGATTGGCGGGGATTGCGCGTGTGTTCATGCCCCGCTAGTGTCTCCCAGCGCCAGATTTCCGGCAGCGTCTGCTCCGTGCTGGAAATCGGTGGGGAGGCGCAAAGACCATTTAAATGGTCATTTGAATATAATTTAAATGAGATTAGTGGGCCTGGGACTGAAGTCTCCGGGCCCACTAGCATCCCTCCTCTCCCTCCCACCCTCCCCCCCCCCCCCCCCCCCCCCCCACCCCTCCGCCAGAGTGGCTCACTCCAGCGGGGATTACATTAGCCCCGCACTAACGGGGAACTAGCAGACTGACCCCGCCGTAGTGAAGGAGGGCAATCGGGGCCCCCAGAGGGTCAGGCAGGGGGACCCCCTGGTCATTGGCACCCTGGCAGTGCCAGCCTCTGCCCCCTGGCACTGCCCAAGGAGCAAAGTGCCATTGCCCGGGGGACATCTTGGCACTGCCCATCGGGCGTGGGACAGTGCCAAGAGGTGGGGCATATGGAGGAGCGGGGCCTAGGGGCGATCGGTGGGGATGGAGCTCCCACTGCCGCTCTGCAGTCAGGATCGGTGGGGGAAGGAGGAAGGGCAACAATCGGGGTGGGGTGGAGGGGTGGGGGAGGTCACCCGGGAGAAGGGGGGAGTCAGCCTGTTGGGGGGTCGGCACTGCAGTGGGAGTAACTGTTGAGGCGGGTGGGAAATTGGTGGAGGGGGACTGGAAATCGCAATGGGCCAGAGGGGCCCGGAAATAGTTGGGAGGCAATCAGGCCGTGGGAGGGCAGAGAGCTGGCATTGCGGGGATCACGGGGCTGGCCATTCGACACTTAGAATTTCTTTGGGAGAATTCTGCTCTCTGTCCTCGCCCTGTACTGCTACTGCAGTTCCAACTGTAATAGGCCGCAGACTTCAGTGAGCACCTCCTTAATGAAGCAAGAATGATGGATGCACAATTCCTCAATGAGGTTGAAATCAGACAATTGTTTCCTGAAGATCTTGCATGAATGTGGTCTCCCCCTGAGAGCTCCTCTTTGCCCTCCTCCCTCTTCAAGCAGCTTGTCCTCCTCCCTTATGCTGTCAAATAAAAGGGATGCAAACTACTGCACCCATGTCTAGAAGTGATTGTTCTATACAGCATCCTTGAAGTCGGGACCAAGTTCTTCAGAACTTGCCATACCACTCCTTGTAAGCATCGACAACTTTAAGTAACAGTGTAATCCACCTAGAGTGTCTTCAAATTCAGCAGCAGCAGAAGTGAGTCTGAAAGTAGTTGATGATCCTTTCAAATGACACTAATAGGGTCTCTTCCTGCTGCTGAATACATGTTCAGCTGAGCATGTTTAAGAGATGGCATTAGTTGAAGCATTGAGCTCCAAAATGGCACAGCTGGCATCAAATCAATGTTACGTACTGTTTGACTTCACAATCTGTCTACCCTGCATAGAGGTAATGAAGAAATTTCAGAAGTACTGCAACAGCATAGAGAAGGCAATTGGGTTTATTAGCACATGAGAATCTTTATTCCCTAATTGTCCTTATCCATAAGTAAAATCTACTGGTCAGAAATACTCTGTTTTTCTACCCTCAATCAGCAAGGCATTTAACATTTTATTCTACTTGACCTGCTGGGAGTGAAAATTGTTGCAATTATGCTCTCCAAGGCACAAACCAATATTGTCATCTATAAAGGGAAGAAAGATGTACATTGCTTGAATGTAATTTTAAACATAGAAACATAGAAACTAGAAGCAGAAGTAGGCAATTTGGCCTCTCGAGCCTGCTCCGCCATTCATTTTGATCATGGCTGATCATTAAATTCAATATCCCGACCTCCCCTTCCCCCCATATCGCTTTAACCCCAAGAGCTTTATCTAATTTCTTCTTAAATTCAGACAATGTTTTGACATCAACTATATTGTGTGGCAGTGAATTCCACACATTCACCGCCCTCTGGGTGAAGAAATTTCTCCTCAACTCAGTTCTAAAAGGTTTACCCCCTTATCCTCAAGCTATGACCCTTAGTTCTGGATTCCCCCACCATTGGGAACATTCTTTCTGAATCTTCCCTGCCTAACCCTCTGTTAGAATTTTATAAGTTTCTATGAGATCCCCTCTCACTCTTCTAAACTCCAGTGAATATAATTCCAACCAACTTGATCTCTCCTCATATGACAGAGTTGCAATCCCAGGACTCAGCTTGATAAACTTTCGCTGTACTCTCTCTGTAGCAAGGACATCCTTCCTCAGATACAGACACCAAAACTGCACACAATACTCCAGATGTGGCCTCACCAATGCCCTATACAATTGCAGCAAAACATCCCTATCCCTATACTCAAATCCTCTTGCTATGAAGGCCAACATACCATTTGCCTTCTTTACAGCCTGCTGTATCTGCGTGCTTACTTTTAGTGACTGATGCACGAGGACTTCAAGGTCTCATTGAATATCCACCTCTCTCAATTTACACCCATCCAAGTAATAATCTGTCTTGCTATTATTGCTATCAAATTGGATAACCTCACATTTTACTGCATCTGCCATGCAGATGCCCACACACTCAGCCTGTCCAAATCACACTGAATCATCTCTGTATCCCCCTCACAGCTCACCCTCCCACCCAACTTTGTACCATCTTCAAATTTGGAGATAATACATTAAGTTCCCTCTTCCAAATCATAAATATATAATGTAAACAGTTGCGGTCCTAGCACAGATCCCTGCAGAACCCCACAGGTCACTGACTGCCAATCAGAAAAAGACCCATTTATACCAGCTCGTTGCTTCCTATCAGCTAACCAGCTTTCTATCCATCTCAAGACATTACCTGCAATCCCATGTGCTTTAACTTTAGCTAGTAGTCTGTTATGTGAGACCTTGTTGAAAGCCTTCTGAAAGTCTAAATAAACCACACCCACTGGTTATCCTCAGTCTAGTTACATCCTCAAAAAATCAACTAGTTACATCCTCAAAAACTTCCAGTAGATTCATCAAGCATGATTTCTTTTTTGTAAATCCGCACTGACTTTGTCTGATTATACCACTGCCTTCCAAATGCCGAGTTATGATCTCCGTGATAATAAACTCTAGCAACTTCCCCAGTACCAATGTTAGACTCATTGATCTATAGTTCCCGGTTTTCCCTCTACCTCCCTTTTTGAATAGTGGGTTACATTAACAACCCTCCAATCTGTAGGAACTATTCCAGAGTCCAAAGAATTTTGGAAAATAACCACCAATGAACAAAGAACAAAGAACAGTACAGCACAGGAAACAGGCCCTTCGGCCCTCCAAGCCCGTGCCGCTCCTTGGTCCAACTAGACCAATCGTTTGTATCCCTCCATTCCCAGGCTGCTCATGTGACTATCCAGGTAAGTCTTAAACGATGTCAGCGTGCCTGCCTCCACCACCCTACCTGGCAGCGCATTCCAGGCCCCCACCACCCTCTGTGTAAAAAACGTCCCTCTGATGTCTGAGTTATACTTCGCCCCTCTCAGCTTGAGCCCGTGACCCCTCGTGATCGTCACCTCCGACCTGGGAAAAAGCTTCCCACTGTTCACCCTATCTATACCCTTCATAATCTTGTATACCTCTATTAGATCTCCTCTCATTCTCCGTCTTTCCAAGGAGAACAACCCCAGTCTACCCAATCTCTCCTCATAGCTAAGACCCTCCATACCAGGCAACATCCTGGTAAACCTTCTCTACACTCTCTCCAACGCCTCCACGTCCTTCTGGTAGTGCGGCGACCAGAACTGGACGCAGTATTCCAAATGTGGCCTAACCAGCATTCTATAAAGCTGCATCATCAGACTCCAGCTTTTATACTCTATACCCCGTCCTATAAAGGCAAGCATACCATATGCCTTCTTCACCACCTTCTCCACCTGTGTTGCCACCTTCAAGGATTTGTGGACTTGCACACCTAGGTCCCTCTGTGTTTCTATACTCCTGATGACTCTGCCATTTATTGTATAACTCCTCCCTACATTATTTCTTCCAAAATGCATCACTTCGCATTTATCTGGATTAAATTCCATCTGCCACCTCTCCACCCAATTTTCCAGCCTTTCTATATCCTCCTGTATTGCCCGACAATGCTCTTCGCTATCCGCAATTCCAGCCATCTTCGTGTCATCCGCAAACTTGCTGATTACACCAGTTACACCTTCTTCCAAATCATTTATATATATCACAAATAGCAGAGGTCCCAGTACAGAGCCCTGCGGAACACCACTGGTCACAGACCTCCAGCCGGAAAAAGACCCTTCGACGGCTACCCTCTGTCTCCTGTGGCCAAGCCAGTTCTCCACCCATCTAGCCACTTCTCCTTGTATCCCATGAGCCTTAACCTTCTTAACCAACCTGCCATGTGGGACTTTGTCAAATGCCTTACTGAAATCCATATAGACGACATCCACGGCCCTTCCTTCATCAACCGTTTCTGTCACTTCCTCAAAAAACTCCACCAAATTTGTAAGGCACGACCTCCCTCTTACAAAACCATGCTGTCTGTCACTAATGAGATTGTTCCGTTCTAAATGCACATACATCCTGTCTCTAAGAATCCTCTCCAACAACTTCCCTACCACGGACGTCAAGCTCACCGGCCTATAATTTCCTGGGTTATCCCTGCTACCCTTCTTAAACAACGGGACCACATTCGCTATCCTCCAATCCTCAGGGACCTCACCCGTGTCCAAAGAAGCGACAAAGATTTCCGTCAGAGGCCCAGCAATTTCACCTCTCGTCTCCCTGAGCAGTCGAGGATAGATGCCATCAGGCCCTGGGGCTTTGTCAGTTTTAATGTTCCCTAAAAAACCTAACACTTCCTCTCTTGTAATGGAGATTTTCTTTCACGGGTCAACACCTCCCTCCGAGACACTCCCGGTTAACACGCCCCTCTCCTTCGTGAATACCGATGCAAAGTATTCATTTAGGATCTCCCCTATTCCCTTGGGTTCTAAGCATAATTCCCCTCCTTTGTCCCTGAGAGGTCCGATTTTCTCCCTGACAACTCTTTTGTTCCTAACCTATGAATAGAATGCCTTAGGATTCTCCTTAATCCTGCCTGCCAAGAACATCTCGTGACCTCTTTTTGCCCTTCTAACTCCCCGTTTGAGATCTTTCCTACTCTCTCTGTATTCCTCCAGAGCTCCATCTGTTTTCAGTTGCCTGGACTTAACGTACGCCTCCCTTTTCATTTTAATCAGATCCTCAATTTCCCTGGTTATCCACGGCTCTCGAATCCTACCTTTCCTATCTTTCCTTTTTACAGGCACATGCCTATCCTGCAGCCTTATCAATAGTTCCTTAAAAGACTCCCACATGCCAGACACGGACTTACCCTCGAACATCCTCTCCCAATCAACATCCACCAATTCCTGCCTAATCCGGCTATAGTCAGCCTTCCCCCAATTTAGCACCCTGCCCGTAGGACAGCACTCATCCTTGTCCATTACTATCCTAAAGTTAACAGAGTTGTGGTCACTATTTGCCACATGTTCCCCTACCGAAACTTTGACGACCTGACCGGGCTCATTTCCCAGAACTAGGTCCAGTATAGCCCCCTCTCTAGTCGGGCTATCTACATACTGTTCCAAAGAACCTTCCAGTACGCATTTTACAAATTCCTCCCCGTCTGGACCCCCAGCTCTAAGCACTTTCCAGTCTGTGCCAGGGAAATTAAAGTCCCCCACTACAACAACCCTATGTTTTCTGCACCTATCCAGAATCTCCTGACATATCCTTTCCTCCACTTCCTGTGGGCTGTTGGGTGGTCTGTAGTACACCCCCAGCATAGTGACTGCACCCTTCCTGTTTTTGAGTTCCACCCACAGCGACTCAGTACATGACCCCTCTAAGTTGTCTACCCTCTGCACCGCGGTAACATGCTCCTTAACTAATATCGCTACTCCCCCACCTTTTTTAGCCCCTCCTCTGTCTCGCCTAAAACACTTATACCCCGGAATATTCAGCTGCCAGTCCTGTCCTTTTAACCAAGTTTCCGTCACCGCAACCACATCCAAATTCCGCACAAGCATTAAGGCCCTAAGATCGTCTGTTTTACCCGTTACACTCCTCGCATTGAAGCAGATGCACTCCAGACCTCCAGGCCCAGTCAGGTCCTCCTCCTCCAGAGTGCTCCTCTTCTTAGCTAGCCTTGCCCTGGCCCCCAGCTCGACCCCAGCCTCAGTATTTACTGACCTCCTGTTTTGTTCCCCACCCCCCTGCCACACTAGTTTAAATCCTGCCGAAACACTCTAGCAAAACTCCCAGCCAGGATATTTGCTCCCTTCCAGTTAAGGTGTGACCCATCCTTTCTGTACAGTTGCCATCCTGACTTGAAGATTTCCCAGTTATCTATGAATTTAAAACCATCCCTCTTGCACCAGTCCTTTAGCCACGCGTTCAACTGTAGAATCTCCCTGTTCCGAGCCTCACTTGCACTAGGCACCGGGAGCAGTCCAGATATTGCTACCCTGGAGGTCTTACTTTTTAGCCTAGTACCCAACTCCCTGAATTTCTCTCGTATGACCCCCCTGCTCTTCCTACCTACATCATTTCCACCAATGTGTACAATCACATCCGTTTGACTACCTTCCTTTTTAAATATGCTTCCTACCCTCTCGGAGACATCCAGTACCCCGGCACCAGGGAGGCAGACTACCATCCTGGATTCTCGTTCAGTCCCGCAGAAGCGCCTGTCCGTGCCTCTAACCATTGCGTCCCCCACAACTATCGCTCTCCTAAACCCCTTCTTTCCCTTCCGGACCCCTGAGCCTGTCTCTGTGGAGGCGATCTGGTCCTCGTGGCTTACCCCTGGAGGGTCATCCCCCTCCACAGAATCCAAAACAAGATACCTATTTTGGAGGTGGACAACCACAGGGGATCCCTCCACAGACTGCTCACTCCCTTCCCTTCTCCCATCTGTTGCCCATTCCTTTCTTTTATGGGAGACTGCCACTGGGGTACTTCCTGGCACAGCACCCTTCTGACTATTACCCCTCCTAACTGTGACCCACGTGTCTTCCTTCCGAGACCCTGGTGTCACTACCTGACTATAATGTTTATCTATTACTCTCTCATTTTCCCTAACTAAACTGAGTTCATCGAGCCTCAGCTCCAGCTCCCTTACACGATCCTTCAGGAGATGCAGTTCCACACATCTGGCACAGATATGGACTTCTGGGAGGCAAGTTGTCTCCAGGAACTCCCACATCCCACACCGAATGCAGTATACTGGCCTCCCACTCATACCAGCCATGTCCTTTTTAGTTTTGGGGATAAAACAAAAAGGGGGTGTAACCAAGGAAAAACAAACAAACAACCTTCCTCGCCTTCGCCGAAGCCCTGTGAGCCAAAGCCCTTTTAGCTCTCACTCTGTCCCCTGCTTACTCTGCTGCCCGCTAACGACACTGCCCGCTCAAAGGTGTGGCCTACTTTTAAACCCTCCAAAACCTTCCCAGGCTGCTGCTGGGCCTATTTCCTGTTTAGAAAAAAAACCTCCGATTTTTTTCACTAATTTAACTGAAAAATAATTCAATGGATCCACTATTTCCAGGGCCACTTCCTTAAGTACTCTGGGATGAAGATCATCAAGACCTGGGTATTTATCCAACTTCTATCCCATCAATTTCTGCAAAACCATTTCTCTACTAATGCAGATTTCCTTCAGTTCCTCACTAAAACAATGTTTCTTTCAGCACTTCTGGTACATTATTCATGTCTTCCTTTGTGAAGACTGAAGCAACGCACAAATTTAATTCCTCAGACATTTTTTATTCCCTGTTATGAATTCTCCCATATCTGACTGTAGGGGGCCTACATTCATTTTTGTTAATCTTTTTCCCTTCCATATCTATAGAAACTTTTACAGTCAGTTTTTATGTTCCCTGCTAGCTTACTTTCATACTCTATTTTTCCCTTCTTAATCAATCCCCTGGCCCTCCTTTGCTGAATTTTAAACTGCTCCCAATCCTCAGGCCTATTGCTTTTTCTTACCAATTTGTATGCTTCTTCCTTGAACCTGATACTATCTCTAATTTCCCTTGTGAGCCATGGTTTGGCCACAATTCCCTTTTCGCTCTTGCACTAAACAGGAATAAACAACTTTTGGAGTTCACCTATTCGTTCTTTAAAATGCCTGCCATTGCCTGTCCACTGTCTTTCCTTTCCCTAATGTTTCCCAGCCCATCATGGCCAATTCATGCCTTATCATAGTTAACTTTATTGAGATTCAGGACCCTGGTCTCAGAATCAAAAGCATCACTATCCACCTTGACAAATAATTCTACCATATTATGATCACTCGTCCCCAAGGGTTCTCTCACAACTAGATTGCCAACTAATCCTTTCTCATTGCACAACACCCTGTCCAAGATGGCCTGCTCCCTTGTTGGTTCCTCAGTGTATTGCTCCAGAAAACCATCCCATATGCACTCCAAAAATTCCTCCTCTATTGTACTGTGACTAATTTGACTCTTCCAATCTATATGCAGATTAACGTCGCCCATAATCACAGATGTTCCTTTAACACATGCATCTCTGATTTCCTATCTAATGCTTTTTCCAACATTACCACTATAGTTTGGTGGTCTGTATACCACACCCACCAATGTTTTTTGCCCCTTGTTGTTTTTTTACTCGACCCATACAGATTCCACATCATCTATGCCAACATCTTCCCTCAGTATCGTATTAATATCATCTTTAACCAACAGTGCAACCCCACCACCATTTCCTTTCTGTCTGCCCTTCCTAAACACTAAGTAGCCCTCAATGTTTAGTTCCCATCCTTGCTCACCTTGGAGCTACGTCTCCGTAATGCCAACTACATCCTATCCCTTTGCATCTAACTGTGCAACTAATTCACCCATTTTGTTTCGAATGCTCCCAGAATTCAGGTACAAAACCTTAGGGTGGGCACTTTTAACATTTCTTTTCCCGTTCCTAATATTTTTTATTCAGTCCTTATCTGACTCTGGACCTTGATTTTTCTGCCTGTCACTTTCCTTATTCACCTTACTGTCTTTTCCTCCTGTTTTTAATTCCCCCTGCTCTGAATCCTTGCAAAGGTTCCTATCCCCCTGCCATTTTAGTTGAAACCCTCCCCAACCACTCTAGCAAGTACCCTCCCAAGGACATCAGTCTCAATCCTTGACACCTGTTCTTCCTCTCCCTACTATATAGTCAGAGTGACTGCGGCGACTTCTCCCAGAATGCTCCTCGGTGAAGTCTCTCTGCTGCCTCTGCTGGATGTTCTTCTCCTGTTCCTCTGGAGGAGTTCTTCCTCTACCCCTATGCAGTCAGGATGACTATGGTGACTTCTCCCAGAATGCTCCTCGGTGAAGTCTCTCTGCTGCCTCTGCTGGATGTTCTTCTCCTGTTCCTCTGGAGGAGTTCTTCCTCTACCCACTATACAGTCAGGATGACTATGGTGACTTCTCCCAGAATGCTCCTCAGTGAAGTCTCTCTGCTGCCTCTGCTGGATGTTCTTCTCCTGTTCCTCTGGAGGGGTTCTTCCTCTACCCACTATACAGTCAGGATGACTGTGGTGACTTCTCCCAGAATTTTGATATGAAAACAACAGTGCTCTCATCATTCACCGTTTCAGATAGGCATGTGCCATTCTGTAGCCCACAGAGGTATCCACAATGATGTTTTTCTGTAATCTGCACAATTTTGTTCTTAAAAGAATAAAGATGCAGCTGGTGGAAGTAAGGGGTCATTATGTAAATGCCGACAATAAAGCTCAGGCGATGAAGCGGTTATTTGTTTCAGCACAGCGATGAAGACAAAAAACACAAAAATAAATCCAGCAACATCTAATATGCATTTTTTCAATTAAAATTAATATTACCCAACACAAACATTGCTAAATACATGTTGCCAATGAGCTAAAGCACAAATCCTCACATTATTCTCTGCTTGACCACACTCTACCATTTATCTCTTGCTGCAGAAATCATCCCAATAGAAATTAACTCTCTGCTCAATGTGGAAATGCAATTTTAATCTTTTATTTCTCCAATAATGGTTGTTGTGTTCTCAGTTTAAATTATATTCCCTCAGTTCTTCCCCTCTTTGACTTTGTGCAATGATTGTATGCTACTAATTAATCTTGCACTCTAGGTGCCAGCCTGTGGAGAGAAGGAAATGGGGCGACTGGCTTATTGCATGTCACTTCCTGGAATGAAGCTGACTTTTTACCTCTTCCTACGAAGACATTAAAATAACCTTGCAACCAATAGCACCATATTTGATATTGGGCTGCTACCTGTATCTGCCCTTTCTGCTTCTGCCTTAGTCTTCCGTGATCAGGATATAACTGCAGTTGTGGTGAAAGATCACAAAAGTTAAAGATCACAAATGGTACTGTTTGAAATGTTAAGTCTGTTTCTCAATCTGCAGATGCTTCCAGGCCTACTGAAGGTTTCCAGCATTTTCTATTATTATTATTATTATTGCACCTGAATCATTGCTTTGTTGATGACAACCATTGTTTTATTATAATTGGCCAGAAACTTTCCCATCCTGCCCGCTGTGAGATTCATAACTGGCGAGACAGAAAACCTGGCGGATCATTTAAAGGTCCATTGAGCTCGGGCGAGAATTTCTGGTCTTGGGGCTCACGTGGCCAGAAAGTCCCACCCTGTTCCTGTCAAACTTTGGCTCCATTTTCCTCTGACTAGATCCCCTCTCCTCCAATTGAAGTTAGCCCTTTTCCAGAATAGAATTTTTACTTTGGATTGTTTCTCATTCTTCTTCATTACTAATCTAAACCTTAGCGTGCAATAATCACTTTTAAACAAGTGTTCTCCCACTTGGTCCGTTTGGCGCATCTCATTCCTCAGTAACTGATCCTGCTTCCTCATTGGACTACAAAGATACTGGTAAAGGCAGCTCTGCTGAATACTTTACAGAAATTCTTCCGCCTCCTTTCCCTTTACTTTTACATTATCCCAAATAACATTTGTATAGTTTAAGTCCCACAATATCACCATCATGCACATCTGTGATTTTCCTGCAGATTTTTCCGTCCATCTCTTTTGCATTGTTTGGAGGCCTACAGAATATGCCAAGTGCATGGTCATATCCTTTTAGCTTCTCAACTCTAATCAAATGGATTCTGTTCTTGCTCCGTCAAGGACACCTTCTCTTTCCAACACTTCAGTCTCTTCCCTAATCATTACTCCCATCCCAACTCCCTTTCTTCCTTCCCCATCTTTCCTGAACACCCTGATTTGCATCTGTTAATGTTAAGCATCCAGTACCCACCATTTTAAAGACACATTTCCATTATTGTCATTACATCATATTCACACACAACTATTTGTGCTTGCAACTCACCAATTTTATTCACCACACTTCTTGTGTTTGCAATATATGTATTCTAAACATGCCTATATATTCCTCATAATCCTATGAATCCTCACCTTTCTAATATGGCACATTCTCTCTAGTACGATCTGACAATCTCACTCCATTATGTACCTTTGTCTTGTCTCTACTTCTATATGTTAGTGTCTATCTCCTTGTTGATTTGGTCTAATGACACACTGGAGAACCTGCCGAAGAAGACATTGTTCCCAGTCCTGCTGACGTGCAGCCCAAAACTGGTCACAATCATCAAGAATCTGAAGCCCTCTCTCCTGTATCAGGCCTCAAGCCATGTATTGATCCTTCCTATCTTCTTATTTCTAGCCTTGCTGAATTGAAAAACACGTTTATTCAAAAACTTTCATGGGAAACATTTTAATGTGTTTCATACCTTCGTAGTCTTTTCACATCAATTACCAGTGAATGTTCACCATAAATTGATTGCAAAAATTCAATTTCACTTTTGATTCCCTTCTCAGGCCACCTACTAATATGTTTGAAAAAAGGGCCAACATTTCCAAATAGCGTGTAGTTTCCTTTCATATATGACTGGACTGCACTGTGGCTCAGAATGTCCCCTGTGGGACGAGCTGATGTTCACAGAGAAGGAAGAGATCGATAAAACCATCATTAGCAATCCTTCCTAAGCTGCTAAAACATTGCTGTTCCAGAAAAACAACAGGAAATTTCAAACCTGTTAATTCCCTGGAATATTCCTTTCCTGCTTCACTGTTAAAACATGAATGTTGCAACCTAATTTATCTGCTTCAGTTTAATTGAGAGGCAATGAGGGAAAACTTGGATAAGACCTGAATAAAGGCACAGGGATGTATAAATAACCTGTGCCCATACCTTCTCGCTACACCTCCACAATTCATAGCTTCTGGTCATTTTAAAAAGTATTCTGATTTATCTTTTTAGGTCCAATATGGATTACCTTGCATTTTCCCCATATTCAACTCCATTTCCTATAAATTTACTTAAACAAGTAGCTATCAATTGTGGCTTTTTTATTTCAGTTTTTTTTTGCTTTTAAGAGAGCTCAGTGCAGTAAAAATAATTTCACATCCAATCGTATCCCATTGTTCATGAAGACCAGTTAGCATGCAGATTCCATGTAACCACACAGAAGCACTCTAACACTTCTAAATAGTTCATTTTGCTCCATAACACTCTCTACGCATTGAGTATGTACAGTAAGGAGCCATCCAAATTTGCTGAAAATAACTTTTTTGACACTCCTACCCAAGGGGTAGGAGTCTCAATACCTTCCCCTTCCCAATTTTGGATAGAACAGAGATTTATGGAAATCCTAGATGGAGAGAACATGTACATCCGAATATGTTTTGGCAAACCTCCTACACTGCCCACCCCCCCCCCCTCCCCGCACCCCCAATCTTCGATGTACATATTCAATCCCCTTCTATACATTTGTAATTAATGAACAGCCCTGAAGTTGCTTCACAAAGTATTTGACTTGTTTAGTCATTTAGCATATTGCCAACTGACCACATTATTGCTGATGTCTCATTAGAGCCACTACATTAAAAACTGATGCATATTAGCGAAGCTAAGCTGACTCATAAAAATACTTAGTGGCAATGTAGCTTAGCAGTGCATCTTGTTATAAAGTAATCAATAATACCACAGCATGACTGAGGGCAAGGTCAGCATCATTGACCTTCCCTTGTGACTTTTCCTTAACTCAGACTACAAACTTTAAAAAAAAGAGTAAAGAGTGTTCTTCTCTGTACTTGGCCATGGGATTTCAGTATTATTTGAACAGATTGTGCAATAAACTTTCCACGATCATCTGATCACAGATTATATCAGGTTAATCAGACATCAGATATAGTGGACAAAATATTGGGCAATACATGTCCTGAAGCACCAATGCACCTATAGCAGAACCTCCAGAAAATGTACTGACAAATAACATATATTGCATCGCAACAAATAAACTAATCATAGTTCATAGAATCTACAGTGCAGAAGGAGGCCATTTGGCCCATTGAGCCTGCATCGACAACAGTCCTACCCAAGTCCTATCCCCGTAACCCCATATATTTACTCTCCTAATCCCCCTGACACTAAGGGGCAATTTAGCATGACCAATCAACCTAACCCGCATATCTTTGGACTGTGGGAGGAAACCGGCGCACCCGGAGGAAACCCACGCAGACATGGGGAGATATGTGCAAACTCCACACAGTCACCCGTGGCCGGTATTGGACCCGGGTCCCTGGTGCTGTGAGGCAGCAGTGCTAACACTGTGCCACCATGCCGCCCCAGTGGCATGATGGCACAGTGAAACGATTTCAATATGAACAACCAAAATGAATTTTAGATTCATTTCCATGCTTTTGGGTCTCGGTTGGTTTAGCTGGCATGGAATTTGGAATCACACCAACAGCGAGGGTTTGATTCTTGTTACAGCTGAGGTAAACTTGGGTCCTGCTTCCTCACCCTATCTCTGAGAATGGAAGGCAATTGCAAACAACTGCTGACAAAAACTATCAAGAGAAATGGCTCAGGATGAATCATAAGCAAATAACGAGCCAAGGACTTGTCTGCAGAGTAAAATAAATAAATGACTGTGTAGAAAGGCTTCATGGATCAACATGAGAAATAACCATTTTTAATATTTTTGTCACAATTTGTACCCTAACCATTAATCAATTTAATTTGACAATGGTTGAAGGCGCTTAGTAAGATTTGATTCTGATAGAGGTAAAGTCTTGAATAAGAGGTTAGAGAAAAAGATGTATGACGCAATTCTCCCAAAAATATTCTTAAGTGTCGAATTTGAGTGAAAACTGGAGTAATTCACGTATTTTTTTCAATGGGAGTTCAGAGAAGAATCTCCCACACTCTGTGCACTGCAGAGGTCACCAGCGTGAATATCATTAAATTTCAGTGGGCGCTGCTAATCCCCGCTGGAGAGGCTGAAATCAGCGCACTGAGTGGGCCACTGCGCATGCACCGATCTGTTAGTGCTGAGATTGACGCATGCACAATGGCCCCGTACTGATGACCCCCCGATCTCTGGCCAGCTCGATCGTTGCCAGCTCCGCGGCCCCTGTAACGCTGACTCTCCACACCCCATCCCCCCCTCCCCCCCCCGCAACCCAATTGCTGGCCCCCCCCGACCATTCCCGGGCCCAGCCCCAAAACCCCTCTGCCCAGCCCACCGCAATCTCCAGCCCCCCTCAACAGTACCCCCCCCCCCACAGGTTGACCACCGCCCCCCCCACCCCCCCCAGCTGACCCCCCACACCCCAGCCCACCTCGAGTGCTGACCTCCCTCTTTCCCCCACTGATCCTGACTGCAGAGTGGCAGTGGGACCCTCCACCCCCACTGATCGTCCCGAGACCCGCCCCCATCAGGCACTGTCCCCATAGACCCTACCCGCATATTCCCCACCCCATGGGACTGTCCCATGCCCAGTGGGCAGTGCCAAGGTGCCCCCTGGGTGTTGGCACTTTGCCCCTTGGGCAGTGCCAAGGGGCAGAGGCTGGTACTACTAGGGTGCGAATGCCCAGGGGGCACCCCCCACTGACCAACCCTCTGAGGGGGCCCAGATTGCCTCCCCTTCACACCAGCGGGGTCGGGCCGGTGATTCCCCAAAAGTGGGGAGCTACTGTAAACCTTACTGGAGTGAAATAGTCCTAGTGTGGGGGGGTGAGGGCATGGGGTGGGCGGGGGGTTGGGGGGGGGGGGGGGGGGGGAGGTGGAGAGGCTTTGGACCCGGAGACATAAGTGCCGGGTCCATTAATTGCATGTAAATTATATTAAAATTAGACGCTGCCAGAAGTCAGGCGCTGGGAGACACTGTTACGGTGGGAACATAGGCACAAATCCTGTACAACGTCTGCCACGGGATTCTCCCAGACTGCTGCACTAAAAAATTAGTGCAGTGGAATAGGAGAATCGTCCCCGTTATCTTAATGTTAGTGTAATGATGTTTTGGAGAGCTCATTTTAAATGGTTTTTTGGCAAAAGGCAGTGGTGTTACAGATCAGGAATAATACTGTTCTTCATGAACTGTTTTCATCAGAATGTTAAAAAGGTTCCAATGATTAAAAATTCTGCATCTGCAAAGTTGATTACTGTTTTTCTAACCCAATCCATTTTTTAATCAATTTCAAATGCTCTCTTGATTTATTTGCTGAAATGTTATCATCGTAATCCCAAAGGATTTCTCAAACTACCACTCAATGCCACCAGATCCTGCATATCGTCCAAACAAACAGAGAAGATATATAATGATGTAATATGGTAATATAATACAATATAACTGACTATAGCCCCCAATTAATCTATCATGAAATTAATTCCTCTGTACGCTCATCCATTTAATGATTTTATTTTTAAAAGTTTCAGCTTCAGCTTGTCTTACTTTAACAATAAGCAAGGGAACTAGGCAGTGCATTTGCCCAGAAGTGCAAAATGTTGTGGCAATTACTTAGCATTTGAAATCAGTCGAGATAGTTTTGAGTTTTATGGAGAAGCTGTTGATTGCCAAGATCTTGATAATTTGAGGTCTGATGAAACCTTAGTTACCAAGGCAACACATTAGAACCCATCAATCACAAACTCCCGACATAAAGCTGAAGTGATGAGGGCTATTTAGCATGTGCACTCACCAAAAATAAAATAGATTTTTGTTATCCTTTTGCATCAAACAGACGTTCAACTTAGACATGTTATTTGGCAGCACCTACTTGAAAAATGTTAGTACATTTAGGTATATACAAAGGCTGCACATAACTTCAATGTATATGTAAATCTGAAGAATTAAAAAAAAACAGTAAAAGATAGTGACTGAGGCACATAATTTACCATGAAGGTTTACTATGCAAACTGCATATTTTAGGCTTGCAGCAAAAACAGCTAAATGCTGTAAAAGACCTTTGCAGAAATAAAGCAAATTAGAAGTTGACATTCCAGTGTTCCGCAATTTTAAGTCGAAGCTAATAAACAGTTAAGAAAATTGCAGGAAGCCACATTGTTGATTGTAAAGAATGCATTTCATTAGCAAAACAAAGACAGCCGCAAATGTCCCAACACAAAAAACAGATTCCTTTAATAAAAACGTCAAAAGCTGGAAATGCTCAGCGGATTAGGAAGAACCTGTGGATACGGAAACAGATTTAACCTTTCAGCTTGATGACCTTTCACCTGAACTGGGGAAAGTTAGAGATGTAACAGGTTGTGAGTGAGTGGAGTCAGAGAAAAGTGCAGGGAGAGAAAATAAAATGAAAGATCTGTGATCGGGTGGGAGAGATGAAGTGACAAAAGGGATGATGGTGCAGTGGCAAAAGGAAATGGTAATGGGGCAAATGAAAGAACAAAGCATGGGTCTAGAGGAGGTGTAAATGGGAACAGCAGCCATTGTCCAAGCAAAATGGGGGCAGATATTATCAGCTACAATTGCTAAATTCAATGTTAAATTCTGATGGCTGCAAAGTATCTAATCAAATTGTTCCTTGTGAGAGGGAGACTAATACATATGGACTTTTACAACTGCAATTTATTAGGACAGACAACAATCATGTTTTATAAAGGGATCCGAAAGATCAAAGGGTTACAATCAAAAGGAACTAGTAGTTTACTGAAGAGACTTTTTAGGGGGTTTTCAAAATTATATAGTGCAGTATTACAGAGGTTAGGTATAGCATCGCTCAGCTAACATGTTGATGTGGCAAAAGACAGACACTGCTAGCCGAATGTGTACGTGGCTAAGTATTACCAGTAAAGTTTCAGGCCCATATCAGTAGCTTGCTGAATTAGCAGACAAAGTTAGCAATGCAAGGCCAAAAGCTGCTAGCAACAAGCACTAGAGAGAATGCTACAAGGAACCAAAGAGAGATAAGAAAGGCAGATAGTTCTTGGGATAGTAGACACTTGCCATGTGAACATCCACAAATTGTTTAATGCAAAACCTAAAACCAGTCACTGTTGGGTGATGGGAAAGGGGGTCCAATGGGACCATTAATGCAGAAGCTGGGGACCTTGGGGAGTGTGAACCCCTTGGCCCTTTTTTCTGAGGCACTAGGTATGCTAGCCCTCTTACTGAAAGCTAAGGCTCAGCCTTGGATGTAGCGCTGTAGGGAGCTGAGAGCCAATCAATGTCACAAGCATAAATCTCAGCTTCCTAACTGGGCATAATCAGTTCCTCCCTCAGTGCTACGCTGTGCTAGTAGGTAACTCAAGCGGCAGGCAGCAGGGAACTCATTGCTGTCATCCCTCCATAATAAAATTACTGGATAGTAAATCCTCAGCAGCATCCAACAACACTGCCCTTCCTGTCCAAGCAGGGGACTGCAACAAGCATTGTCATGTGGGTGCGCACTCATCCACCCAGCCCAGCTGGCCAGGCTGCATGACAAAGAACAAGATCCTTCCCCTGACCTCACAGATTCCCTCCACCTCACCTCAGAGCCCTCCACTGACTGCCCCAGCCCAACCTCACAGACCTCTGCCAGTGGACTTACAAGCCTTCTCCATAATCTCCAGGCATCCTCCTGACCCCACAGACCACTGCGAAGAGAATTACAGACTCCTGTGAATGGACTTACAGACCCCTGTGAGGTCAATCACAGACCGTTGACAGCCACCCTCACCCTGGTCCCCCCCACTTCCCCCTCTAGAGCTGTCCAGTGCCCTCTCTATCCTTGGACTCCCTGTTGGACAGCAGTGACATCTACGGTCACCTCTCTCTTCCCTCTCGAGAGGTCATGGCGCCAGGTTTTTGTTTTTCAAGAGCAGTAATGATTTGCACCGGCGTGACATCACATTAGTTAGATGGGAAGATATGAGGGTGGACAGTGCGTCATGATGCCCGCTAATGAGATAATAATGCTTGCAAATCAAACTCACACTCTTCCTAGGCGTGAACTTGATCATTCATTGGAGGGAGGGCTAGGAAGATTGCAAACTGGTCAGGAATTGTGTTTTCAGCATCTCACAAGATTTAGCGGCCATTACAGGAATCGCACCTCTGGCTAATGTGACAGTTAAACCACAGCCAAAGATTCAAAGGAATAAAAGCTAACTTTAGGGCTGATATATCAAGAAGACTTTTGTTTAACATTGATGTTAACATTTGGAATGAACTTCCAGGTACCTCCATAAAAGCAAAAATCTTGGAACCATTTAAGAAACAATTAGTTACTGAATTGTGGAGCGCTGTAATATCTTTCTGGAAGAATGAACTAAGCTGGGCTGAATGAATGGTCTTCCTCATCCATGATTAGTGGTCTTCAAAAATTTGTGATGCAGATCCACAGAGTTGATTCTATGGATGAAAGTTATGAAAAGATCTTGAAAATGTAGAGCAGTACTCATGAGAGGAAATAATGTGAAGGAGTGATTGACAGGTTAGGTTAATTGGCCATATTAAGTTGCCCCTTAGTGTCGGGAGGATTAGCAGAGTAAATACATGGGGCTGCGGGGATAGGGCCTGGGTGGGATTGTTGTCGGTGTAGGCTCGATTGGCCAAATGGCCTCCTTCTGCACTGTAGAAGGATTCAACAGTGCAGAAGGGATTCAATGATTCCATGATAGAAGGGTGTAAGGTTTTGAGATGATAAATAGTGAGCACATATTCCATTTTTGATGCATTGATCAGAAGAGACCATACATTTAGAATTTATATTAAAAGCATAAAAAGGGGAGGTGAGAAGATTCTTTTCCTGCAAGATGTTAATGCAAGAGGGAATATATTACTGTAAATCACTACTGAATCATAAAAGATATGTCAAATCAAATAACTGCTCAATAAAGAAGCATATGAGAAAATGGAATTCTCCACTGGCTCCGGTCACCTTGTCTTTATAATGGGATTGTAGTTACTCTACATCTCCATCCCTCACCAGGACATACACTCGAGCTTCCACTTTCTTTTTAAAAAGTGCTTCAGCTCATTGTCCACCATTTAGTTGAACTTTCTCTGACATTTGAAAATTTCTCTTTTTGCTCCACTTACTTTCTCCATATCCAATGTATTGCTATGGGAACCAGCATGGAAATCAACACTGGTTCCAGTGATCTCTGTCTTTTTGTAAGGTGTATACGGAAGGCTCTTTGTTCCCATCCTACTCAGGCTCCTAAGAGACCATTTCAGGCACTTTTTTTGATGGCACCACTTACTGTGCTTGCCCGGGTCTTCAGAATATCATTAACTAAATTGCCACCAATTGCTCATCTTCATGTGGCCTACTCCTGATAATTCCTTCCCTGGACCTCTACATCTGGTAATTGACTTGCAGAAATACTTATTAAGCCTGATGACTCCCACAACTACCTGGACTGTGCTATCTCTGATTATATTTCCCGTGAAGATTAGTTTCTTTTCTCTCGGTTCTTCTATCTTCATCACATCCACTGTCATAGTTTTGGAAATCTCTTCTTTCCTCAGTTGAGGTTTAACCACCTGGACATTGAGTAGACAAAACACAAATCCCCATGGCCAGGATTTACCAGCCCCTGTTGTGGTGGGCTACACTGTGGGTGATTCGGCTGCCCATCCAAAAGTCCATTGGCTTTCGGGAGAACCAGATGATCCAAGCGGCAGGAGGGCCGGAAAATCCCGCATGTATTTGCTTCTCCAAATGCCTCGCCTCCATTTGCAACTGCAACACTGATAAAGCTGAGAAAGATTTTCTGATAAAGAAAACATGAGCCTCATTACAATACTCAGATCTGGCACGGCACAGTGGCACAGTGGTCAGGGCTGCTCCTTCACAGCACAGGGGCCTGGATTCAATTTCAGCCTTTGGTAACTGTTTCTGTGGAGTTTGTACGTTCTCCCTATGTCTGCGTAGGTTTCCTCCAGGCGCTCTGGATTCCGCCCACAGTCCAAAGATGTGCAGGTTAGGTGGATTAGCCAAGCTAAATTGATCCTTAGTGTCCCAAGATATGTAAGTTCGGGGGGATTAGTGGAGTAAATACATAGGCCTATGGAGATCATAGAATCATAGAAACCCTACAGTACAGAAAGAGGCCATTCGGCCCATCGAGTCTGCACCGACCACAATCCCACCCAGGCCCTACCCCCATATCCATCCACTAATCCCTCTAACCTACGCATCTCAGGAAACTAAGGGCAATTTTAGCATGGCCAATCAACCTAACCCGCACATCTTTGGACTGTGGGAGGAAACTGGAGCACCCGGAGAAAACCCACGCAGACACAAGGAGAGTGTGCAAACTCCACACAGACAGTGACCCGAGCCGGGAATCGAACCCAGAGATAGGGCATGGGGTGGGCCTGGGTAAGATGCTCTGTCGGAGGCTTGGTGCAGACTCAAACAGCCTCCTTCTGCACTGTAGGGATTCAATAATTCATTGACTGAATGAACGTAGCTAAGTGCATGTTAATTTTGTGCGAACAGACAACAGTTTGGCATTGACAGGGAGTAAACATTTTAAAAGGATGATTTGTAATTTCTGAGTGGAACACTTGAAAATGTAGTTTGAACATTACTTGTACCAATAATATGTGTGGTGAAGTGCCCTGTTCTGTGCTAAATTCATCCTTTAGTCTTACTATCATCTTAATTAAAGTTTGCTGCAAGGACTAATCAGGCACCTTGTTACAGATTGCCTTTTGGGGACGAATTGATTTCATCCATTGCTGAGGCCCACAGATAATTCTAGGGTTGGAGGGCAATCAAGAATGATGAGAAGACATGCTAGTCACAGTCAAGAGCAGCAAGTTGATGAGTTTAAATAAATTTACTTCACTTGGTCAAAATTGGCCACAACATTTCATTCAATATTGAAGTAAGCCCTGCACTTATTTGATGTTGTCAACAGAGTTACCTGATGTCAATAGTGTTACCTGATGTTAATAATGTCAATCGGGTTAGCTGATGTCAATAGTTAGCTGATGTCAATAGGGCTACCTGCTGTCAAAAGGGCTACCTGCTGTCAGTAGGGTTACCTGATATTAGCAGTGTTACCTGATGTTAATAGTGTTGTTACCTGATGTCAAAAGGGTTACCCGATGTCAATAAGGTTACCTGAAAAAAATACCCAACCCATTTAGTAGTGGTTTCTATTCTGCTAAATTTGCTATCACAACACCCATTTCACACCTACAAAATGAGCAAAAATTTTGAGTTTGCACATCACCAACATTAGGTCTAACTTGGAATAATGACCTTAACAAAGCATTAACAAGTGAAAATCAGCCTTTCCTGTCATCTTTTTATTGCTGTTAATTATAGCATTTCAGAGACATAGAAATCCATAAAATAGTGTTAATCATTAATGGTCTGTCAGTGTTGGATGATATCTTCAATAATATATCTCTCAATAAAACCTTAAAACTAAATCCTTGGTAACAGAGTTTTTTTTTCATATAGTGCTAATAACTTCCTGGTATTTATTTTCTCTCTAAAATATTCTTTCCTTTAAAACAAACAAAATCCATTTATATTATTAAGTTTTGCAACTTTCCAAGTTCTTATTCAACTTTGTTGCTTCACATTAACTCTTCCATGAGTATCCAGTGCTTTATGCCATTTCTTCATATCACATGGAGTGAACTGAATTGGCTGAAGACTGAAGACTGGCATCTGTGATGCTGAGATCTCAGGAGAGTGAGATGGATCATCCACTCGGCACTTCTGGCTGAACATAGTTGCAAATATTTCAGCCTTGTCCTGTGCACTGATGGGCTGGGCTCCTCCATCATTGAAGTTGAGGATATTTGCAGAACATCCGCCTCCTGCTGTTTAATTGTCCACCGCTGTTCACTGCAAGCAGGCCTGCAGAGCTTAGACCTGATCCATTGGTTGTGGGATCATCCTGTCCTGTCTATCACTTGCTGATTATACTGCTGGCATGTATGTAGTCCTGTGCTGTAATTCCACCAGGTTGACATCTCATTTTTAGGTATGTCTGGTGCTACTCCTGGCATGCACCCCTGCACTCTTCATTGAACCAGGACTGATACCCCAGTTTGATGATAATGATGGAGTGAGGGATATGCCATGCCATGGCGTTACAGATTTTGGTGATATGCAATTCTGCACAGTGCCACAATCTCTAACCTCAACTTCAATGGGGTGTCAACCTGGTGAAGCTACAACAAAGGACTATTTGCATGCCAGACAATGAAAGCAACATGTGATAGACAGAATGATTCCACAACTAATGGACCAGATGTAAGCTCTGCAGTCCTGCCACATGCAGTCATGAATGGTGAATTGGAGGCACCAATATCCCTGTCATCAATGATGGGGGAGCCCAGCCCATCTGTGCAAAAGACAATGCTGAAACATTCGCAACCATCTTCAGCTAGAAATGTCAAGTGGATGATTCATCTCAATGTCTCCAGAGGTCCCTAGTATCACAGATGCCAGTCTTCAGTCAAGTTGATTCATCCCATACTGCATACTACAAAGGCTATGACAATATTCCAGCTATAGTACTGAAGACTTGTGTTCCAGGACGAGCTACACCCTTGGCAAAGCTGTCCCAGGATAGTTACAACACTGACATCTACTTGACGAAGTGAAGAACTGCGCACATATGTCCTGCCCACGAAAGCAGGACAAATCCAACCTGGCCAATTGCTGCCCCATCAGTCTACTCTCAATCATCACTAAAGTGGTGGAAGGGGCCATTGATATTGCTGTGAAGTGACACTTACTCAGCAATAACCTGCTCAGTGAAGCTCAATTTGGGTTCTGCCAGGGTCACTCAGCTCCTGAGCTCATTGCAGCCTTAGCCCAATCATGGACAAAAGAGCTGAGCTGACATCAAAGCACCATTTGACAGAGTGTGGCATCAAGGAGCCCTAGCAAAACTAGAGTCAATGGAAATCAGGGGAAAACTCTCCGCTGTTTGGAATCATACCTGGTACAAAGGAATATCGTTGTTGTGGTTGGAGGTCAACCATCTCAGCTGTAGGACATTACTGCGGGGGTTCCTCATGGAACTGTCAGCTTCAGCTGCTTCAATGACCTTCCTTCATCATAAGGTCAGAAGTGGGGATGTTCACAGATGATTGCACAATGTTCAGCACCATTCGTGACTCCTCAAGATACTGAAGCAGTCCATGTCCAAGTGCAGCAAGACCTGGATAACATTCAGTCTTGGGCTGATAAGTGGAAAGTAACAGTTTTGTCACATAGGTACCTGGCAATGACTATCTCAAACGAAAGAAATCCAACCATCTGCCCTTGACATGCAATGGCGTTACCAGGCTGAATCCCCTACTATCAACTTACGGGGGGTTACTATTGACCAGAACCTGAACTGGACCAGCCATATATTTACCCTGGTTATAAGAGCTGGTCAGAGGCTCGGAATTCTGCGGTGAGTAACTCACCTCCTGACTCCCCAAACCTTGTCCACGAACAACATGGCAAGTGTGAGATTAAGTACTCTCCACTTGCCTGGATGAGACCAGCTCCAGCAACACTCAAGAAGCTCAAACCCATCCAGGACAAAGCAGCTTGATTGGCACCTCATCCACCACCTCTAACATTCATCCCCTCCTCGTGGCAGCAATGCCTTTCAACTATAAGTGTACGTAGCAACTCAGAAAGGTTCCTCCAACAGCACCTTCTAAACCTGTGGGGCGTGATTTTCCCATTAAAAAAACTAAGTGCCCAATGGGTGGAATATGGGAGTTTATCCGGCCATTTTTTGGGCGAGCTTGGTGGAATGGATTTACGACACTCCACGCACTACGGTGTTGGTGGGGGGGGAGAGGGGGGGAGAGGTTAATCCCACCCGAGAGGCCAGCATTGGATTGCAGAGGAGGCTAGTGTGTATGCGTCGATCTCCCTGTATACTGTGAGATTGGTTGACAAGTGCATTCCCCCCCCCCATTGGCCTCCAATCCCTGACCACCGCCCCTTCTCCGATCCCTGACCCCACCACCAGCCCCCATCCCCATGCAGAATTCCCCCATTCCCTTCCCTCCTACCTCCTCCCACCCTTGGTGGGGCCCGCCCCCTCAGCCCCACCCTCTTAGCACTGCCCAGTGTCCTCTGGGTAGTGCCAGTGTGCCAGGCTGGCACTGCCCAGGGGATACACCCCCTCTACCCTGATCTCCCATGGGGCCTCATGACCTCTGATTCCACCAGTGAGGCCATGATGCCTGGTCCCCATTGATAGGGGCCATATGTGATCCCTGTTGGTGTGGACCTCACTGGCACTCGCTAAATAAATGCAGAGGAGCTTCTGCATATGGTACCAAAAGAGAAAATGCTGGAAAGTCTCAGCAGGTCTGGCAGCATTTGTAAGGAGAGAAAAGAGCTGAGGTATCGAGTCCAAATTGTCAAATTGCCAAAGGGCCATATGGACTCGAAACGTCAGTTCTTTTCTCTCCTTACAGATGCTGCCAGACCTGCTGAGATTTTCCAGCGTTTTCTCTTTTGGTTTCCGATTCCAGCATCCGCAGTAATTTGCTTTTATTCTGTATATGGTAATCAGCCTCGCGCTGTTCCCGGCATGAGTCTGATTATATTGTAAAAGTTGGACCTTTGGCATTTCCCGACCCGCTGTGTTACTTGAGCGCAACAGGCCAGGAACGTCTCGCCCGTGATCTCTACCATCTAGAAGGACATGGACAGCTGATGCATGGGAACATCAACACCTACAAGTTGTCCTTAAATCACACAGCATTCCAACTTGCACCTATATCACCATTCTTTCACTGTCACTAGCTCAGAATCTTGGATCTCACTTCCTAACAGCGCTGCGGGTGTACCTACACCACAGGGACTGCAGCAGTTCAAGCATGTGGCTCACCACCAGCTTCACGGGCAATTAGGGTGGGTAATGTTAGCCAGTTAAGTCCACTTCCTTGTAAGAATTTTTTTTTAAATTTAAGGCACAATTGCCATGTATATTACCTGTAATGTCAAAATGGAATTACAGCTGAATATATTTTTTTAAAATGGAATTGAGAAGCAGAAAGAATTTTGACATAAACTAAATGGCTACGAGTTCTGAATGCCTTTGAAAACAAGACATTTTCATATATCATCCAGGTAACAGAGCACAACCAACACAGTAGTAGGGATATGTTTCTAAATCGACAAATTAGCACAAGCACCACGTCTTTGCTTTGTTGGAGCTAACAAAGGTAATTGAATTAATTACCACCTAAGATGATTGGATTTTGCGGTTGCAGGAACTGTGGTGACCAGGAGGGCATTAACATTGCTGATTAAGATGATTAACTGCAAAAGAGACAAATTCTCATTGCAGATGAAGCACCCAGATTGATATTCATCAGGATACATCATAACGATCGGTTGATGGGATAGTCAAAGGGTTAGAGCTGCCAGTGTACATTGCTCTTTTATTACAATGTTTACATAAAACAAATTTGATTCTGATCTTGAACATAGTTGACGCACACCACAAATGGCTAATGATGTTCACGGCTTTTGGTGGCAGTGCATAAAATTTAGCAATTATTATTCGGAAATAATTGATGATATTTCAAGATATTGGAAAGTATGAAGTATATTTCCTGTCATAATGTTAAATTACGAAAGGAATAGTCAAATAACCGCCAAGCATTCTAATAGTACTTGATTGCTCTCCATTCACCAGCATTATACCAACTTCATCACATTCTGTAGCCACTTCACTTCATTGCTTACTCCAGTTCAGAGTCGCAGAGAGTTAGAACTTACCCCAAAGACACTGAGCACTAGGCGGGGTACACTCAGGGATGCCACTCCATCACGGGACACACACCTAGATCCTTATATACCACCGAGTTCTGCAATCTCTCATCATTTAAATAGTATTTTTCTATTCTTCCTGGAAAAATAGACAAGTTTATATTTGTCCACATTACTCCAGCTACCAATTTTTGCCCACTCCCTTAACCTATCTATATTCATTTGTGGACTGTTTGGCTGGAATAGGCCATTCACACCGTTGTGATTTTCCCATCCCACTGCAGTGAACGGAGATTTGGCTGGACACCAAATTCTCCGACCTCGCTGCAGTGGGAGCATGGCGTGAACAGCCAGTAAGATCGTGCCCTTTATGTCCATTTGGCAACTTACTTTCCTACCGATGTTGGTGTCATTGGCAAATTTAGCTCCCATACACTCAGCCCCTTTCTCAAAGTAATTGATATAGATTGTGAATAGTTGAGCTCCCAGCATTGATCCTGATGGCTCTTCACTAGTTACAGCTTCCAACCTGAAAAAGATCCTTTTATCCCTACACTCTGTATCCTGTTAGCTGACAGATTATTTATGCATGCTCATATGTTTGCTCCTACACCATGATCCCTTACTTTGTGTCATAAACTTTGATGTGGTGCCTTATCAAATGCCTTTTGCAAATCCAAATACACACCACACCTACAGATTCCCCTTTTCCCACCTCAGTTAATACTTAGTCAAAAACTCTAATAAACTAGTTAAGTCTAGTAATTAATGAGACTAATACTTGATTGTGTTAGAAAACACAATTTCCCTTTCACAAAACCACATTGACTCTCTGATCCCATTATGATTTTCTGAATGTCCTGATACTTATGAGGCATCATGTGCCTAAGAATGTTATCTAAGGTGGCAAAGCTTAGCTGGCCCTCTTTTCCCATAGATCTCACATTTGTATCTTCAGCACCCTTTAACTAATTTTATCTTCAATATATCTTTTCAGAGAGGAGGCACAAGTGATAATGGATCCAGTGGTCCAGACACAGCATAGGGGCATGGCCAGGCTGAGCATAAGTATCAATAGGAGGCTGAGGAGCAGAGAGCCAGACAGCAGAAATGACTCACAGCATGGAGAGTCTACCTTTCACAAGTCTCCTACCTACACATGAGTGAAAGGCAGTGCAGGGCAAACTGAGATTATCCAGATATCTCATCCACCACATATAGAACAGTACAGCACAGAACAGGCCCTTTGGCCCACGATGTTGTGCCGAGCTTTATCTGAAACCAAAGTCAAGCTATCCCACTCCCTATCATCCTGGTGTGCTCCATGTGCCTATCCAATAACCGCTTAAATGTTCCAAAAGTGTCTGACTCCACTATCACTGCAGGCAGTCCATTCCACACCCCAACCACTCTCTGCATAAAGAACCTACCTCTGATATCCTTCCTGTATCTCCCACCACGAACCCTATAGTTATGCCCCCTTGTAACAGCTCCATCCACCCGAGGAAATAGTCTTTGAACGTTCACTCTAAGTATCCCCTTCATCATTTTATAAACCTCTATTAAGTCTCCCCTCAGCCTCCTCCGCTCCAGAGAGAACAGCCCTAGCTCCCTCAACCTTTCCTCATAAGACCTACCCTCCAAACCAGGCAGCATCCTGGTAAATCTCCTCTGCACTCTTCCCAGCGCTTCCACATCCTTCTTATAGTGAGGTGACCAGAACTGCACACAATATTCCAAATGTGGTCTCACCAAGGTCCTGTACAGTTGCAGCATAATCCCACGGCTCTTAAACTCCAACCCCCTGTTAATAAAAGCTAACACACTATAGGCCTTCTTCATAGCTCTATCCACTTGAGTGGCAACCTTTAGAGATCTGTGGATATGGACCCCAAGATCTCTCTGTTCCTCCACAGTCTTCAGAACCCTACCTTTGACCCTGTAATCCACATTTAAATTAGTCCTACCAAAATGAATCACCTCACATTTATCAGGGTTAAACTCCATTTGCCATTTTTCAGCCCAGCTTTGCATCCTATCTATGTCTCTTTGCAGCCTACAACAGCCCTCCACCTCATCCACTACTCCAGCAATCTTGGTGTCATCAGCAAATTTACTGATCCACCCTTCAGCTCCCTCCTCTAAGTCATCAATAAAAATCACAAAGAGCAGCGAACCAAGCACTGATCCCTGCGGCACTCTGCTAGCAACCTGCCTCCAATCCGAAAATTTTCCATCCACCACCACCCTCTGTCTTCGATCAGACAGCCAGTTACCTATCCAATCGGCCAACTTTCCCTCTATCCCACACCTCCTCACTTTCATCATAAGCCGACCATGGGGGACCTTATCAAACGCCTTACTAAAATCCATGTATATGACATCAACTGCCCTACCTTCATCAACACATTTAGTTACCTCCTCAAAAAATTCAATCAAATTTGTGAGGCACGACTTGCCCTTCACGAATCCGTGCTGACTATCCCGGATTAATCTGCATCTTTCTAAATGATCGTAAATCCCATCTCTAAGGACCTTTTCCATCAATTTACCAACCACCGAAGTAAGACTAACCGGTCTATAATTACCAGGGTCATTTCTATTCCCTTTCTTAAACAGAGGAAAAACATTCGCCATTCTCCAGTCCTCTGGCACCATCCCCGTGGACAGCGAGGACCCAAAGATCAAAGCCAAAGGCTCTGCAATCTCATCCCTTGCCTCCCAAAGAATCCTAGGATACATTTCATCAGGCCCAGGGGACTTATCGACCTTCAGTTTATTCAAAACTGCCAGGACACCCTCCCTCCGAACATCTATTTCCTCCAGCCTATTAGCCTGTAACACCTTCTCTTCCTCAAAAACATGGCCCCTCTCCTTGGTGAACACTGAAGAAAAGTATTCATTCATCACCTCGCTTATCTCTACTGACTCCATACACAAGTTCCCACTACTGTCCTTGACCGGCCCTAACCTCACCCTGGTCATTCTTTTATTCCTCACATAAGAGTAAAAAGCCTTGGGGTTTTCCTTGATCCGACCCGCCAAGGACTTCTCGTGTCCCCTCCTAGCTCTCCTAAGCCCCTTTTTCAGCTCATTCCTTGCTAACTTGTAACCCTCAATCGAGCCATCTGAACCTTGTTTCCTCATCCCTACATAAGCTTCCCTCTTCCTTTTCACAAGACATTCCACCTCTTTCGTGAACCATGGTTCCCTCACTCGGCCATTTCCTCCCTGCCTGACAGGGACATACCTATCAAGGACACCCAGTATTTGTTCCTTGAAAAAGTTCCACTTTTCATTAGTTCCTTTCTCTGACAGTTTCTGTTCCCAACTTATGCCCCCTAATTCTTGCCTAATTGCATCATAATTACCTCTTCCCCAATTGTAAACCTTGCCCTGCCGTACGGCCCTATCCCTCTCCATCGCAATAACAAAAGACACCGAATTATGGTCACTATCTCCAAAGTGCTCTCCCACAACCAAATCTAACACTTGGCCTGGTTCATTTCCCAGTACCAAATCCAATGTGGCCTCACCTCTTGTCGGCCTATCCGCCTATCTCAGAAGAACTGATGCCACATATGTTTGGAGGCTTCCCCTTGACAGTGACCCTAAAGGTGACGGCTGCACTCAATTTCTTTGCCTCTGAGTCTTTCCAGGTTCAACAGGGGACCAGTGCGCATTTCACAGCCAGCAACACATTGGTGCATTCAGGAGGTGACCAATATCCTTTACAGTAGGGCCATTATTATGCGAACTTGTTGTGAACGAGGATATCCAGGCTCATAGTTTTGCAGCTGTCACAGGATTCCTCAGAGTGCAGATGCAATAGACTTCACCTATGTGGTTATATAGGATCCCTGGCAGTAGCCAATGATGTTCGTCAACTGCAAGAGCTTCCATTCCATCAACATGCAGTTGATGTGTGATGCGCACTATCACACACGAGGTTTGAGATGCTCAGGAAATAAAGGCTTTTATTTGCTGTAACAACGAAGCTACTAATTATATACACGATCCCAGACTGAGGGGTCCCAGACAGAGCAGAGACCTTTATACCTCTCCCAGGAGGCGGAGCTCGACTGGGATGTACCACAATAACTATAATACAAGGTGTAACAGCCCAACCCTAACCCCAACAGCAACAAGTAGAACAACCCATCCCTAACCCCAACAGCAACATATATACATACTTGTAGTACTGGCCAGACCCTGGCTCAGTACTATCTAGTGGGAACCAACGATGGTTCACCACATTGTGTGACTACCGAAAGCAAATCCTACACATGTGTGCACGATTCTCTGAAAGTTTCCATGTCTCCTACACCCCCAGTCACTCCCAGGTGCCTTGGATCTTCAAAGTCCCAGAACGACTGCAGCAGTGGTTGCTGGGAGATAAGGGCTACCCAATTAAACACTGACCAATGACCCCAGCCGAAGAAAGATACAATGCTGCTCATGCACAACGTGCTCCCTCATAGAGTAGATCTTTGGACTTCTGAAGATGCAATTCAGATGCCTGGACTGCCTAAGCGGCTCTCTGCACTGCACAGGGTTTGCCACATGATTGCATTTTGCTGTGTGGAGAGCTGAGGCCTTGCCAGAGGGTGAACTGCAAGGGGAGAAGCTCCCTTTGGAAGATGAAGATAGTGCAGGAAGCCCTGGGGGTGCTGAGAGACAACATGAGAGTACTGATGCCATTGTGAGAGTGCGATATTTGAGGCATGCCCATGATGCCTCATAGCTGAAAGCTTCCAAGAGGAGTAACGGTAAGTTCAATCATCAGCAGGCATCTCCCCTGGCCCTCCAAGTCATTTTGTGACTTCTGAGGTAATAGCCAAACCATTGCTGAGAGGACAGGTCCTGCATTCACATTTGGGCCTTAAGAGCTCATGACTCACTAGAATTAGATCTTAGCTGTAGTCATCAGTGTCCTGATAATGTGCTCACTCTGTCAACTTAAAGTTCAACAAGGAAGAGCAGCGACACAAAACGAGGTTAGACACTCCTTACATCATGTAAGGATGCAAATACTGCCATGAAAGAAATGTGGACCACCGTAGGACTCTCATCCTAAAGTGTATTTCTTGGTTTGAGACACTATCAGTTTGGAAAAGCAGAGAGTCACATATCTGATGAGCCCTCATTAGCCATTACTATCCCTTGAGGACCAAGAACTGAAAACTCACCCACCATAAGCTCCAAATGAAGAATTACACACATCTCCCTGTTTCCTCCCACAGTCCAAAAGATGTGCTGGTTAGTTGCATTGGCCATGCTAAGTTCTCCCTCAGTGTACCTGAACAGGCACCGGAGTGTGATGACGAGGGGATTTTCAGTCAATTCATTGTAATATTGATGTAAGCTTACTTATGACAATAATAAATAAACTTTAATTCTTTCTCAGTGATAACTGGTGTCTTTGAGCTTTGAACTACAGTGCAAACATTTTTTCATCTTGTGTTCTTCCATATTTTTCTTCTCTTGCAGTGAAATGAAAGTTATATATTCTTTGGAGAGTAACTTCTTAACCATCCTAATTCTAAACAGCTTTTATACAATTATTGATGTTTTTATGTTTGTCGTTCCTTACATTGAATTGAGCATGTTGAGAAGTTGATTAGTTTTGCCTCCATTGTTACACAAGTTGCTTCAGAGAGTCAATTAAACTCTCTTCATAGACTCTCACATTGCTTCAATCATCGCTCTCCTTTCTTCTCCCTTGACTATAGTGTTGCTATTGACACATGGGGAGAATTGGCGTAAGCACTTTAATTTCTAGACTGGTCCATGAATTTGCAAAACGAGTAGACTGAGGGAACCATCTCCCAAGATTGTGTTGCCTTTTTTGCCAGGAATTCTTCTTCTTTTGGCAACAAAATGCTGGCCACCCTTCACGTTTTCTAGTAGGTTTATTGCTGTGAGTCTGGTGTCACATATAGGCCAGACCAAGTAAGGATGGCAGATTTTGTTTCTTGAAGGACATTAGTGAACTAGATGGGTTGTGAGAGATGATCCGTTACAACGGATGAATGAACACCACTTGACAATCACCAGGCAAGACTGTTCTCTTCCTGTGGGGGAGCACTTCAGCAGTCACGGGCATTCAGCCTCTGATCTTCAGGTAAGCATTCTCCAAGGCGGCCTTCATGACACACGACAGCACAGAGTCGCTGAGCAGAAACTGATAGCCAAGTTCCGCACACATGAGGACGGCCTAAACCGAGATGTTGGATTTATGTCACATTATCAGTACCCCCACAGCTTGCCTCCTGGACTTGCGGGCTGTCCTGTCTGGAGACAATACACATCTCTTTAACCTGTGCTTAATGCTCCCTCCACCCACATTGTCTGTATCTTTAAGGTCTGGTTGGCTGTATGGATTCGCATTCTAATCAGTATTCTGTAACTTGATTTTGTGTCTCTGTGCCCTGTTTGAGAGCAGATTTCCACTACATCTGACGAAGGAGCAGCGCTCCGGAAGCTAATGGCATTTGCTACCAAATAAACCTGTTGGACTTTAACCTGGTGTTGTTAAAACTCTTACTGTATTCCCTCAGGACCATGGCAGCTCAGATGTGCAAAATCTTGCATCTGGCAGCCAGTAACTTCATCATTCCAATGTATTTTGAGCAGAACTCCAGCCTGAAAGATGGCAGTGAAGCCTAGGAGTTAAATTGGACTAAGTCCAAGATGTCCCGAGTTAAAATCAGGTCTGAACAGGTTGAAAATCTATAAAGGCAATCTTTACTGTATCTACTGAGGATTGAAGACTTTGGCCTTAGTGCAATGATTATGTTTTTATGAATTCGGTCCAATTTATCAAGACTTTCCCACATTGAATAATCACTATTGCTATCTTCCTGGGCTCAAAGGATGCCATTGCAATTATTACATTTTGAAGATTCAGATATGAAGCATAAAATGAAAATTAGTAACTGCATAACTGCTCAATTAGAAGTTTGAGGAATTCAGATACACTCTAATTTTTCTGGAATATATGAGATTGAAATCAATTTGCATATTTTATTCACTGCTGTGCTCCTCCTGATTAAATCTTAAGTGTTTTATTGCTAGTTCTACACCAACAGTTTAAAGCATCCACAGCAGTCTCAATGTCAGGTCCTAATATCTTATCTTCAAGTGTAAGCGGAAAGACTATCTGCAACATGTCTGTGGCCCGAGAGCTCTTGAGTCCTTGATCTGTCACTATCGGCGACACACAGTATTTTAAGAGTTACACATTACAGGCACACACCAACTAACCCAAGAACCACAGCTTTAGCCTGTGTCTATTTGTAAGCTAGTGGCTTTTGCTACCAAATAAACCTGTTGGACTTTAACCTGGTGTTGTGAGATTTCTTACTGTGTTTACCCCAGTCCAACGCCGGCATCTCCACACCATGACTATCAGCTACCGACAGTAAGCTGTTAGCATTCTGTGCTCCACTCCCAGCTTGAAAATCACACTCACAATGCCACAAACTAAAACTCCATCCTGAAGTCCAAAACTATGGTCACTATTACTTCTATTCCAACCATAGAACTGACATACAGCACAGTTACCTTCATTTTATTACGAGAAGCTGAATTCCATCAAGCATCGCTCAAAGGCCAAGACACAAATCTTTCACACGTCAGTCCCACATGCACATTCGTATTTCAAATTTGTAGTCAATTTTCACTTTTAAATTTTTTAATAGAAGCACAATACATTCAGAAGACTATTACAGGATTATCACTTTAACATTTAGACTGCTGGCAGCTTCATTGCATTCCATTGACAGAACAGTCTTTAACAATTTCAGTTAATCGTATGGAGTAAACTTCGGAATTAAAATAATAAAAATGTTGAAATGTTCATGTTAATCTTATTTAAATAAACATTAACATGCAATTGTAATTAAAGATTACTGTCAATCACAGCACTTCTGTTCCCTTATTTTCCTTTTAATTTTCTTTCCTGTTTGCCTCTTCTATTTTAGTACATGATTCATTTACATGTAATTTTTATTCATAAGAATAAGTGATGAATACTTCACCTACCTACTTTATAGGCTGTATTTTGCATCCTTCCCACTCCTCCAAAAGCAGGAAGAGAGGTTGGGGTGTGGAGGGAGTGGAGTGGTTGGGTAGGGGGGTGGTGGGGGGGGCGGTTGTGGTGAGGGGGTCGGGGGGGGGGGGTGCGGCGCATGTGGGTGGAGGTGGAAACTACAAAAATACCAGTGTCAATTTCAAGGCGCCAAACCCAGTATCAGCAATAATTTCTGGTGTGGGACAAGAAACCCAGCTCCGCCCAATTGAAGCCAATTAAGGCTGTTGAAAAGTTCACGAAGAGTTTGTCAGAGTTTGAGATTTACATCTTTAAAGGTGCAACAAGGCTACCCATGCCTTCCGAAACAGATCATCTGACAGGAGGCAGGTACAGAGTAGAAGCTGGTCCTGAATCAACGAATCTCCACAAGCCAAATGGCCTTTCTTGACCATGATTATCTTGTGATCTCTATGAACCAAAGCCACAACCAAAAAAGCGTGGAAAACTGAATTCCAGGCTTTCTTTGTTCGAGAAATAGTATATAATTTCCTCAAGGAATGATAAATTTGTACTTGTCTCCTGAGTGCCAAATTATCCGACGATATCACAACATAATGGATTCTTATAGTCAATGGCGGTTTACACAATAAAATTAGAGTGTCCCTATATAGTTGAGCAGCTCAGTAATGAGCCATTTCCCTCCATATTAATTTTGTTCAGCAATTTTCTCCTCCCAATCACCCTCGAAATTGTTGCCAACTTGCTACGGTACAATTTCATTGGTGCCAGTCACCCGCAAATGCCTTGCTTGAGTGGTTATTTTTCATGTGTGATTGCTGAGAGTAGATATCAGTAGACAATTCAAAAGCTTTGCCACCCGGTGCCAATTTGGCACCTGGAATGAAAATTGACCCCAATGTGTTTGCTCATCGTCTCATTCTGCGATGCACTCGTCTGCGGGTGATTCACGACAGCTTGCTCATGAGAGAAGAATTAACAACTCTACAGGACAAAATGCATCAATAAGGATAATTTTTTCTGGCACCCACCAGATCTTTGATACAGAGCAGAAATTGAGCAGCGCAACCTCAGTGAAGGCTTTGTGATAAGAAGATAAATGTCTGTTTACAATGAAAGTAATTTATGCAGTTAGAGCTACCAGATGTGTCAGCTTCTCAATGAAAGTGGGATGTCATACTCTATCAAAAACTCTGGTAATATTGAGAGTCACTGGGTAATGAGAAAATCATTCCATTTCTCAATCCGTGAAATGCAGAGTGTTACAGATTGACTAGTTTGCCCTGAAACCAAGTTGGTGATCAGATAGATAGTGCATTGAAATGCTATAACAGCTTCTTGGCTTTAGGCTATTTTGACTTAATAATGATGAATTCATATCACTGGCTTTAAAAGAAAAGGGATAGTGGAGTATAAATTCAATTTAGCTGGTAGCACTAAAGGTGATAGAGAATTCGGCAGAATGCAAAATAGGCTGCAGATTAATCATCGCTCATTTTGCACTGCTAAGACAAATTTAGACCCCAATTTGTTTTATCAACATATTCAAACATTATTTCCGAAACATCAAAGGAAAATCAGGATCGATTTGCAGTCTGAGATAATTGATCACAACTGGGGTGATACACGCGTATGGATATCAAGGAAAAAAATAAATGGGCATAGATACTTCAAAGATCAAAAGTGACCAAGCCGTGATTCTATTAGGGCATCCAGATCAGAGTTGCCAGAATAGCTGCTATGCTAAAGAGATTTCACTTGTTTGAAGCTGGAGACTGATAAATGCAAAGAAAATTCTTTCTCCTTGAGAATATACATCACTGCAATAACCAGAGCTTAGTCACACAAGCATTGAATAATACAACAAAATTTACTGAGTGCCCATTTAAGTCGCCCCACTTTAACACTCACTTTTCTGAGTAGGTTCGAGACATGCCAACTCTCAAGATTTATCCATGAGAAATCTATAAAATTGAGCCTCACTTGTGCTTTTGCGAATATGATCTGAAAAGTTGGCATTTTTGACAGACCTTGAAAGGCGTGTCGTTTCTGCCTGGCCTGTTGATTCACGCTGCTTGCCCCCTCGACGTGGAGACATGAAAGAGAATTGCCGACTTGTGACTATTGAAATTGGGACAAAGTTAGCTGAGGAGGGCTAATTGAATGATTGGAAGTTTGGAGAGAGGTAGCAGGGATCTACCAAATACCTCGTATTTAAACATCTAGTGGCCTACTAGATTTGAATGTTCACTACCGAGTTGGGAATGCAAAGTCAGGAAAATTCCCAACTCTGCAAACCTGACTCGGGAGAAAGTGCCCCAGAAGTTCTCGTTTTTGTTCCTGGGGAAGATAGGAATTAACAGGAGTCAGACCACTGCCACCAAAGACGATGCAGAGACAGCCACAGGGGGTGCCAAGAACAAAGGTGGTTGTATGAAAAGCCAGCCTCAGTGCTCTGAGACTTTAAAGAAAAAAACATAAAGCACAAAAACAGTCCCCTAGCCCTCACCCTTCATACACCCTCAACCTCCCATAACTCGCCATGACCCCCTCATGCAACTCATGCCAATTCTAGTATACCCGCTATACTATCATATTCCCCCAACACTCTGGCTCCTTATACCCCCTATGCCAACCTATACTCCCAGACCCATGGAACTTCATATCCCATGCAAACTCTGCCCTACCCATCTCATAACCCTTCATGGCCCTATGCAAACTGAGTGCCAATTAATGCTTCACCAACCACCCTTTGCTCTCTCCATGATAATTCACACAGTCTCCACTATGGGTTGGATTCAAACCAGTTGGTGAAGCAGAAACCAAAACAAAGGGCTTTTCTTTATTGAGTGAGTTTATTCACTTGTTCAGTGATTCAGATTTCCTTCTACACAACCCAGCTATCGCCATTTATATGCACTCAAAGACAATTAATATCCATTACCTGTTTCTCTTAACCTTAACAATGTAATCAACAGTAACAACCTTATCAATGTAATTGCTAAGACTTTGACAGGAAGAAGCTCTGAAAATCATTGGTTCAGGCAGAATCACGAGTCGGCAATAAGTGGAAGCGGTGACATCTGAATAGTATTTACATCGCTTTATTCAACTCAGCACAATATGCAGCAAGCTTAACAATTTCCATGAACATTCTCAAGATGGCACCTGCTAATCTTCAGATCTACCTTCTATACTAACACTCCTTCCTTATCTCTTTATCTAAGATTCTACTCTGCAGCACGAGATTCCTGCAATAATTATCCTCTCAGATGAAGACAATCCTTCTGAGAATGCATTATCATATGCCTCCAGAGTATCAGCAAGACACTTCACATGGAGTAGTAGAGGAGTCTGTATGTGGGCTAAACACACAACTTGCATTGCAGGCAGTAAAATCTCTTGCCACAGTTCTGCTGAGGAGATGAGGAACTCAAGGATCCAGCCATAAGAAGAAAACATCTGGCCTCACACACACAATTCTGTGAGGTGTTGGAAGCTGTACCAACAAGTTTCTGTGCTGTAAGGAGTCAGATGTGAGAGCCCTTTCTGGAGTCTCACCTTGGCACGGTGGCACAGTGGTTAGCATTGCTGCCTCACAGGGCTAAGGACCCGGGTTCGATTCCAGCCTCGGGTCACTGTCTGTGTGGAGTTTGCACATTCTCCCCGTGTATGCGTGGGTTTCCTCCGGGTGCTCCGGTTTCCTCCCACAGTCTGAAAGACGTGCTGGTTAGATGCATTGGCCATGCTAAATTCTCCCTCAGTGTACCCAAACAGGTGCCGGAGTGTGGCGACTAGGGGAATTTCACAGTAATTTTATTGCAGTGTTAATGTAAGCCTTACTTGTGACTAATAAATAAACTTTAACTTTAATTAGGTTAGGAGCTGTACTGTGGAATAATGGGAGTGAGTGACTATGACAAGTAGTGTGTTAAAACAATAATTATATTGAATAGTGAACAATGATTATAATAAAATGACAATTATAATTGCTAATAATAAACAAAGAGAAAATGAAGTAAGATGTACGAAAGATAACTTTATTGAAAGGAGAAAACACTATATATATCCTAAGTAAAGAAGAAAGGCAGATTTTTCTAAAGCACAAACAATAACCCAAATTGGTCTGTTCCATATCAGCTCCTTAAATTGGTAAAGACATTATCAACCCCTGGGTGCATGCATTGCCAAGTCATTGGGTTACCTTACAGGTGGGCACTACAGTCAGTCACTCCTTTACTGACCCTTGCTCCCATTGTCAATGATGATTATTTCACTGTGGCTGCAGCAGCAAGTCCTGAAAGCAGTGCCCCATTAAGCCAAATTTCTGCCTCCTTTCCAGCCTTCTGAGGCCTGCTACAGTGCTTGCTCTAAACAAGTCTCAGTTCTTATCAATTCTTCTCACAGGCACTGCAAGGCCATGCAGACTTCACAATATCCAAGTTGTTTACATGTCTTTTGACTGTGTCTTCCTGTCTGCCACCCATCAAGGATTATTTCTTTCAACCAAAATCCACCTTCTGTTGCTCAGGTAAGGTTACTCATCATCCTGGCCTATGGCCCAAGGATCACTGAATACAGTGAGAAAAAAAATCTTGTGAGAAACAAAAGACAACTTATTTGCAGTCAGCCATGGAGAATCTGGTCACCTCCAGAGATGCTGCATCCGGTAGTTTACAACAGGAGTTTACGTGTGCACATTTTGCAGCTTTCATACAGCTCAAACAGCCACAAGGCTCCAGAATGGAGAAATAATGAATCAAATACATAGGTCTTAAGGAGTAAGTCACAAAGGGAACAAGCATCTCAAGGATCCCCACCGAATAGCAATGATCTGTTTTTTTCACAGTTGGTAGCAAGTCCTTCAAAGGATCTTTAAATATAAGAAAACTTCTTTAAAGACAAGAGGGCAGAAACTGGGGTTGTTGGTGTCCACCTTTTAGTAAAGCGTTTGACAAAGTCCCTCATGGTAGGTTGTTGCAAAAGGTTGGATCTCATGGGATAAAGGGCGAGGTTGCTCGATGGGTGGAGAACTGGCTTGGTCACAGAAGACAGAGGGTGGTAGTGGAAGGGTCTTTTTCCGGCTGGATGCCTGTGACTAGTGGTGTTCCGCAGGGCTCTGTATTCGGACCTCTGCTGTTTGTGATTTATATAAACGATCTGGAAGAAGGTGTAACTGGGGTGATCAGTAAGTTTGCGGACGACACAAAAATGGCTGGACTTGCAGATAGTGAGGAACATTGTCAGAGGCTACAGAAGGATATAGATAGGCTGGAAATTTGGGCAAAGAAATGGCAGATGGAGTTCAATCAAGATAAATGCGAAGTGAGGCATTTTGGTAGAACTAACGTGGGGAGATCTATACGATAAATGGGAGAACAATAAAGGGTGTAGATATGCAGAGAGATCTGGGTGTGCAAGTCCACAGATCCTTGAAGGTGATGTCACAGGTGGAGAAGGTAGTGAGTAAGGCATATGGCATGCTTGCCTTTATAGGACGGGGCATAAAGTATAAAAGTTGGGGTCTGATGTTGCAGTTGTATAGAACGTTGGTTCAGCCGCATTTGGAACACTGCGCCCAGTTCTGGTCGCCACACTACCAGAAGGACGTGGAGGCTTTAGAGAGAGTGCAGAGGAAGTTTACCAGGATGTTGCCTGGTATGGAAGGGCTTAGTTATGAGGAGAGATTGGGTAAACTGGGGTTGTTCTCACTGGAAAGACGGAGGATGAGGGGTGACCTAATAGAGGTGTATAAAATTATGAAAGGCATAGATAGGATGAACGGTGGGAAGCTTTTTCCCAGGTCGGTGGTGACGTTCACGAAGGGGTCATAGGTTCAAGGTGAGGGGGGGGGGGGAGGTTTAACATGGATATCAGAAGGACGTATTTTACACAGAGGGTGGTGGGGGCCTGGAATGCGCTGCCGGGCAAGGTGGTGGAGGCAGACACACTGAGAACATTTAAGACTTATCTCGATAGCCACATGAACGGAGTGGGAATGGAGGGATACAAAAGAATGGTCTAGTTTGGACCAGGGAGTGGCGCAGGCTTGGAGGGCCAAAGGGCCTGTTCCTGTGCTGTATTGTTCTTTGTTCTTTTAGGTGCCAATTAACCTTGAAATGCTCTAAAATACTGTCTGAGATGTGGACACACACTTCTAATGGAAAATAAGCTAATAACAACTGGGTAAAGGGGGTTTGCATGCATCTGTCGACAATCTGTCACCTACAGACAGGGAGATTCTATTATCTCCAGTTGATTTGACACCAGCAGTGCCATTTTGTACATCACTCTCCAGCCTATGCCATGTCTTAACCTTGCACAACGAAACATAATGTAAAACGGCGTGAAGGATCCACCTTCAGGATTATAATTTACCTACAGGTTCGCTTCTGGATTATATCTTCTGGATGTTGATGCAATTCCATATGTTTCAGCATTCCGGTACTTGTCTAAAGTTTCAGTAGTATTCAGGCTAGTTGGTACTGAAGCATTCCTAAAGTGTTTTGAAAGCCTGTCCTGAAAGAAGTTGCTTCCAGGCATGGAAGGCCTTCCTCTTGGAATTAAGCATGGTTAGGAAGATGGGTAGAGGCCATGCAGAGCTGAACAAACTGTGAATACAGGGAGAAGGAAGGGATGAAGGCCTCTCAACAGGAGTCCTGTTGGGTCTTTAGGAAGAAATTATTTTGCCTCATCTTTAACAGGGACTAGTGTTTGGGAGCTCTGAGTTTCAGTAAAGAGGTCATAACTGAATTGTGCCAATGGAGAAGAAAAAGTTGACAGGAGATTTGTTAGAGGTATTCAAAATCATGAGGGATCTGGACAGAATAGATAGGGTGAAACTGTTCCCTTTGGTGGAAGGATTGAGAACCAGAGGTAACAGATTCAAGGTAATTGGCAAAAGAAGCAAAATAGAGACATGAGGAGAATTTTTTTCACAGCCCAAGTGGTTATAATCTGGAAAGCACTGTCTACGAGTACATTGGGGACAGGTTCAACTGAGGTATTCAAGGGGCAATTGGATCATTATCTGAAAAGAAAGAATGCATAGGGCTACAGGGAGATGGTGGAGGAAAGGCACCAGATGAATTGTTCCTCCAGAGACCCAGCACAGTTACAATGGGCTGAATGGTCTCCTTCTGTGCCGTAACCATTCTGTGATTCTACTGGAGCCACAACTTTGACCTCAGAGCAGGGCAGGGACCTCATTGCCTGCGGTCGTCAAACTGATTATGATACTTTTATGTATCTTGCTCCCTCCGGGCGCCAGATATAGCTTATATGGAGATATAAGCTAGTCTAACCACATCCCGCAACATTCAATGGCAGTACTTTCATAAAGTCCTCACCGTCAACATCTGAGAGAGAGGCCGGAATTTTACTGCCCCGCCCGCCACGGAATCGGAGTGAGTGAGGGACGGGCAATGGTAATGTCTGCTGATTTCGGGCGGGATTTTATGGTTTTGGGACGAGAGAGGCTGCAAAATCCCATCCAGAAACTTAATTGAACCCACCAGATAAATACTGTGACAACAAGAACAGGTCAGTTACTGTGGTGACTGACTCAGCCCTGACAACCAGAAACCCTTTCTATCTTCCACGTGCTGCAAGTCAAGACTCCTTACTTGGCTGCGTGAGTGCAACTCCAACAACATTCAACAAAATCAATACCATTCACCACAAAACAGCCCACTTGATTGGCATCTTATCCACTACTTAAAAAATTTACACCCTCATTTGTGTCTGCTGTTCTTGCAATCTGCAAAATGCACTGCAGCAAATTGCCAGTTTCTTCAACAGCATCTTCTAAACCATAGGCAGCCCATCATGTAAGTGTCTGTTATTCTAGTAATTGTCACAATTTCTTCATACTGTGGCTGCGCTCTTTGCCAACTGTATTGTGACTACTATTGATATCAAGCCAGCATCTGACTTAGGGTGGGATCAAAGAGCCCTAGCAAAATTGAAGTCAGTGGGATTGGGGTTTTTGGAGAGGTGGGGGTGCAGGAGCGCATTGGGGGTGGGGGGGGGGGGGGGGAGGGGGCGGTTCTCTCCATTAGTTGCAGTTAGCCCTTGCACAAAGAAAGATGGGCATGATTTTTGGAAGCCGATTATCTCAGTCCCAGGACAGTGTCGTAGGCCCAACAATCTTCAGCTGCTTCGTCAATGTCCTTCCCTCCAACATAAAGTCAGAGGTGGGGATGTTCATTCATGGTTGCACATCTTCATATACTGAAGTAGTCGGTGTCCATATCTGGATAACATTGAGGCTAGGGCCAATAAGGGCAAGTATCATTCATGCCACACAAGTGCCAGGCGATAGATAAGATAGAAGCTAACCATTTCCCCTTGACATTCAATAACATTAGCATCATTGAATCCCCCATTATCAACATTCTGACCAGCCATTTAGAACTATAGAATCCCACAGAACAGAGGGACATTTGGCCCATCGAATCTGCACCGAATCAGTATCTTACTCAGGCCCTCCCTTCCGCCCCATTCCCGTAGCCCTGTGCATATATCATGGCTAATCCACCTAACCTACATGTCTTGGAACACTAAGGGGCAATTTAGCATGGCCAATCCACCTAACCTGCATATCTTTGGACTATGAAAGGAAACCGGAGCACACGAAGGAGACCACTGAGAGATCAATGGATGTATACACATGCTAATTTCGAGAGTCAAGGAATTTGAGAGGTGCAGACAGCCAAACACACAGAATGAAGATCCAGAGAGGGGAGTGGTACAATTGCCAGCACACTCAGAAGCAGGCAGACCAGCCCACATCTAGCAAACGAGAGGCCAGTTTACATCTAACAGCCTAAGAGGCCAGTCCACAACTCATAGCCAGGAGACTAGGCACGCATCTAAGTCTTAGAGCCAAGGCAGTGCAAAAACCTACATAAAGGCAATATAAATATCTTCGCTGCACCAGGAAAAGACATTTCCCAGATTTGATCCTCAGCTGTATTGTGTGGTAACTATAAGCTAGATTTGATTTATAGATTTATTTTAATGTGGATGTTGTTTGGGAAGGAGGAAGCCTTAAGGGGTTAAGGCATCCCAGATATATTTTGGAACAAGGGGTAATTAATACATAATTGTGATTTATATACTTAATTGTCTCCGAGTATTGTAGTCCTGTTCATGTGTATTTGTCTTTCTTTAATTTGATAAATAGCCTTTAATAATTGGTAGATGACGATTGGACTGGTTATTCTCACTGGGGTTTCATGTGACTCCTCGCACTATTCCAAAAACAAAACTATACACTACCACCAACCAGTGTTTCAAGGTGGGACAACCTCGCAGGTAACATCTGTGTAGTTCATGACATTAGGTTGAGGCCACTTATTTCTCCAAGCCTTGCTTCATCTATAACAAGGTTGCAATGGAGTTATTAGGTCAAAGTGTGCAAGTAGCAATCTAGAAACTTTCCAGCAACCCAGGCGGCAAAAGACCCTTTAATTATTGTGTACAGTTTTGGTGTCCTTATCTGAGGAGGGATGTCCTTGCTATGGAGGGAGAGCAGCGAAGGTTTACTAGGCTGATTCCTGGGATGGCAGGTCTGTCATATGAGGAGAGACTAAGTTAATTAGGATTATATTCACTGGAGTTTAGAAGAGTGAGAGGGGATCTCATAGAAACTTATAAAATTCTAACAGGGTTAGACAGGGTAGATTCAGAAAAAATGTTCCCAATGGTGGGGGAGTCCAGGACTAGGGGTCATAGTTTGAGGATTAGGGGTAAACCTTTTAGAACTGAGGTGAAGAGAAAGTTCTTCACCCAGATGGTGGTGAATGTGTGGAATTCACTACCACAGAATGTAGTTGAGGCCAAAACGTTGTCTGATTTCAAGAAGAAATTAGATATAGCTCTTGTGGCTAAAGGGATCAAGCGATATGGGAGGAAGGGGGGGATCAGGATATTGAATTTGAAGATTAGCCATGACCAAAATGAATGGCGGAGCAGGCTCGAAGGGCCGAATGACCTACTCCTGCTTCTAGTTTCTATGTTTCTATGATCCTTTTGTGCAATCTCAGGAGCTGTTAGACACCGATCCCACCAGATTTGAGTGCTGAATCCAGGACTCGCCAAGGCTTCTGCTATTTATGCATGAGGAGTGTGTATGACATGATCAGAATGTGATTTTGAGGTATTAATACCATTCACCTGGAATGAGAGCCTTTTATAAATAGAAAAAAAATAGAGTCAAAATAGTGGCAAGCAGGTGGTCCAGGAAGTACCGAGAAACGTGAGGATCAGACGAGTCTTGAAAGAGATTAGCATCATTGCCTCTCACAGGCCAGATAATCTGCAATAGTATATTCTGTCTGCTCACACATTAAAACTGTGAGATAGCAGGAAACTGTAGCCATCTGTGGAACTGTCTCTGCAGCAAAGTGAAAAACTGGGTGTTAGACACTCCTGAAATATCATGGGGATTCACAAATGTAGCCCCAAGCATGCAAAAGATTTTGACAATATAACTTTATGTTCAGTTAATATTATTTGGAAATTTATTTTAGCAAATAATGTGCTTTGATGAAAGGACTATTTTAGCCTGTGAATGCAGTAGTTGACCTATTTTATTTCTGAAATAGCAAACATAGAAACGAAACCATTTGTATTAACCAACTTATTAGAAAGAACACAAAGTTATTTCTGCTTGTGTATATTCATTGAGAGTCTAGATATATTGCCGATGTTTTGCACACGCTCTCGGCTGCACTTTTCAAAGTAAAATAACACTGTATGATGTCCCACCAATGAGGTGTCACTACTGGTAGGAAAGAAAAAGAGCATAGCAGGCAGTTCACAATGGGATACTTTTGAACGCTTGTTCAATTCAACTGATGCATGACTTGCATTAATCAAACTACGAGCAATATCGGAACCAGCATATTTAGGTAGAGTGGAAATCAAACACGGTGGGAAATAAAAGCGGCTAAACAGTTTTTAAAATACATAAATTAAGAAAAGGCCCGTGGGCAACCAATAAATTAACTACCAAAATCGCACAAAGCTGAATTCCCCAAGCAAGGCATTGACCAGGAATCCAACAATACAAGGAGCTTTGATGATAGTTTGAATGAAATCAGAGCAATGTATTCAATCGTCGCAGGTTGCATACTAAATCAGACAGAATAACTATCTAAATGCATTTCTATCATGCAATATCACACAAACACTTCAGTTTATAAAAACATTATAGCATTTAGCATATTGGTTAAGTTACTCAATGAGTGTCTAGAGGTCTGGACTGGTGACATGAATTCAAATACCAATATGGGGAATAAGAGGCTAGCATCAGTAATGGTGACCATGAAACTACTGGATGGGTGTAAACGTCCACCTGGTTCACAACTGCCCTTTTGGGCAGTTTCCTCCAGAAGGAAATCTGCCAGCCTTACTTGGCCTGGGCTATATGTGACTCCAGACCCACAACAATGTTTTTTAACTGCCCTCGGAAACGGCTTAACAAGCCACTCCGTTATATTCAAGCAACCGGCCCATCACCACCTTATCCAGCATTAAGGATAGTCAAAAAATATTGTCCTCGTCAGTGATGCTCAAATTTCATGAATAAATATAAATTATATCTATAATTCAAAGGAATGTGCAATAACTGTCTGAATTTTTGCATTATGATCTGTATAACATGTTTCTTTTTCACCTTAGAAGATCTTTGATTCTTAGCCATAGCATATTATAATCAAATAAATTCAAATAGTTTGTGTCTGGCTGAAAACTTCCAACTTTATCATCAATTCCATTATATACTCACAGATTATTTTTCTTTTCTCAAAAGTATTCCTTTTCCCATTTGCACCTAAATAACTTGAGATGGCTAAGTATATTTTATTAAATATGTCCTCTCCATGCAGAAAGGTGAAATAAGGCAAGTCTGAGCCCCTATTTTTAATTTAAATTCCAATATCAACTTAAGCTTATAAGCTTATGTTGTGAATTGATGTGAGCACAGAAAATTAGTTTATTTTATAAAAGAAGAGATGCATCTGAAATTGAAGTGGTAAAGACTTCAGTCTACATTGTGAAACACACCTATGGTAACAACTCGTTATAGTACTTAGAGATTCACATCACTAACAGAGGCCATCCACCTTCCACTTGCTCTCAAAAACGCTCATTAAGATGTTGGTTTTAAATGGATAATTTTCCACATTTAGTTAATTAGTTTAATCACAGATAACAAACACGCAGCCTAGCTTTTTTCACCTGCCCCTGCCAATTTTCTAGTGACCAGGGGTGGACGCCAACAGAAAAACGCTCGACTGTACACCCAATAACATCTCTGTGTTTGTTTGGTGGCTGCAACCAGTGACCTAAAAGATACAGCTTATAGGTGGGAAGGCACATAAAAAAATAAATAATTAACAACCAGAGCAGACAGCCTCTGCTATATTCCTCACTGCCTGCAGCAACTGAACACTGGATGCTGGGGATGAGAGTCAGGCTCCATGCCTTCAGCACTATGTGGTCGCCAGAGGTGGGTTTGAGATAGGTTTTGAAAGACGGGCCTCAAGAGGGTCCCTCGCACTGTGAAGCCACCCTACCGCCTGTTTCCATAGTATATGTTTATGGAATTCTATGCAAGGTTTTTCAAACAATATTTGTGTACAGGTCCCATCAGCAGCAGTTAAAAAAAAATAACCATGCACTTGCTTATTGCTGCCAAAGTGACCCTTCAATTAGTTTTGACTGTCTGGCAAGGGCCAGGGATCTGACATTCGAATTATCCACAGTCTGGAAATACCACGGCGATCCTGCAGAAAGGTTAGTGGTCGGAAGTTCCACAACGAGTCCACATTTGAAATTGCAGGCTCAAAATCTTGAAGTATTAGTGCCATAATTTGTTTTAAACATGGATTTTATACATATCTTGTGAAAAAGAATTGAAAAATGACAAGAACATTTTACCAATCATTGTTGAGATTATCTGCTCAGACAGTTACCTTAATCCACATCAGATTTGCTCACTATGTACCCTCCTGCCCAATCAGGCACCCCCCTCCTTCCCCCAGTCTCCAAATTCACCTCCTGCTTGGGGGGGGGGGGGGGGGGGGGGGGGGGATGGGGGGTGGTGAAGGTGGCAGTAAATCACTTGCATTAACTCTGTTCTCTAAAACATTGACTGTTGTGGCAAAATAGGGGGGGGGGCTGGAGGAATCTAGTTGGCGCTTGTCACCCTAAGAGGATGAGGTTGATTCTGCAGACATTAAGGACTGTTAATGTCAGATATCCACGCCTAGTTGAAGATAAAGTCAGAGACCACAATGGCGTGAGGAAAGCTGACATGAAGGCGGATGGAGCAGGGGATTTTCAGTGCAGGTTTGTGGAACAGTGACTATACTAAAGGATTGATTAACTGTCACTTTCTGCACCAACAGAAATCTGGTGCTGCGGTTGTGATGATTTACTGCAGCCTTAAAAAGCATATGAGGAGGGGGACAGATATCCCGGGGGTGTTATCCCAGTGATGCATACACTGGATAAAGAATAAATCATCCTGTGCTTAATACTTTAAATTTGCACCGTGTAACAATAAATTACTGGAAACTTTTGCAACTGCTTTCTTATTTTTGCTTTTGAGCTCTAAGAGAAGCACAGTAAACATCAATATGTTCTCTTACCAAAATTGATACATGCTTTGTTGGTCTTTATTTGAGAGAATATCATTTAAGAGTGACGGAATTGTTTTCAAAGTAATGAATCTGCTGACTGCACATCCTCTCAGGAACAAGCTTGGAATGATGTCTCTCTACAAAGTGGTCTTAGAGATTTTTTGATTTACGAAAATCTCGTCAAGTAAATGTGATACAGGCAGGCGAATGGATAGTGACGTCCTTTTCAATTAGACTCAAGTAAATGTTAGGTACTTACACTGAGGTATATGTTGGAAGCTTTTTCACAGGGAAGAACTGACAATTATAAGGGGGCACAAGTTCAAGATAAGGAGGGAAAGATTCATTAGCGATGTGCAGGGGAAGTTTTTTACACAGAGGATGGTGGGGGCCTGGGATGCACTGCCAAGTGAGTTGGTTGAGGCAGATACGTTAGCCACATTTAAGACTTGCCTTGATAGGCATATGAACTAACGGGGAATAGAGGGGTATAAGCGGTTGTTCCAGATAGGTAAATGTGATCGGTGCAGGCTTGAAGGGCTGAAGGGCTTGTTCCTGTGCTGTACTGTTCTTTGTTCTTTGTTATGAAACTATTCATTATCCTAAAATTTGAATATTATAAGCCAACTTTAAATTAGTGTTCTATAAAGCTTTTGAAAGACCTTATTGAATCTCCTTCCACGAAGCTTTCATTTCTTAATAAGCCACTTGGTGAAAAGCATCATTTCCCTTCTGATCGTTTCGGATTGTTCCACTGTCGTCGACTCAACTCTGTTTTTTCAATTTCCTGAAATTCTCTCATCTCTTCCTTTTCCTCTTAGAACCATGATTGTTTCCCTTGACCTCATCTTCCATCCCACTGACCTCCACATTCAGCAGATCATCCTCCGCCATTTCTGTCACCATCCCTTGCTTTCTCCATCACCATCCCAAAGGGACCATTGTCTTTGTGACACCCTGGTCCTCCCCTCAATCACCACTCATACTTGCTCCCTTTCCCACGACACCTTCCCATGCAAGCACAGGAGATGCCTTTTCCTTCCTCAGTTCCCACTTTCCAAGATCCCAAACACTTCAGCTGATTGGAATTACTCACACCTTTTTCAGGTTAAAACGCTGTATTCACTGTTCACGATGTGGTCTCCTCCACAATGGTGAGACCAAATGCAGATTGTGTGATCACTTTGCAGAACACATCTGTTATGTCCAGCTTCTGATCACTTGTCATTTTAATTCACCCCAATCCCCTCTGACCTCTCTGTCATTAGCTCGCTGCATTATTCTAATGAAGAAGAACTTCAGCTTGATGAAAAGCACCTAATCTTTCTGTTAGGTACTTTACAGCCTTCTGGTCTCAACAACTGACTTCAACTCCACATCATAACCACTGCTTACTTGTTTTCAGGTTGTAGCTGTTGGTTAGAACTGTTATCCTCAAGACCCTCCTTTTGTTTCTTCACTTGTTATACTACTGTTTCCTTTTTGCCTTGCAACACCATCCCTTTTGTCATTTAATCTCTCTAGCCTTCAATGATGGTAATGTCTTTGATTGTCAAGGTTAGATCCTCTGTTGCTGGAGACGGTCATTGATGTGGTGCGAATGTTACTTGCCGCTTGTTACATTTGTGTGGTGCGAATGTTACTTGCCGCTTGTCAACCCAACCTTGGATATTGTCCAGGTCTTGCTGCATTTAGACAGGGACTACTTCAGTGTCTGACGAGTCAAGAATGGTGCAACCATCAGCACATATCCCCACTTCTGACCTTATGATGGAGGGGCAGTCAGCAAGGAGATCAATCCTGGCCCTATGGAGTTGCAAAACATCCATCTTAGACAGCTCCCACCTACCTCAGAATTACTCCCAATGTCCTCAGTATCTGAAGCCCTCCCTCCTGTACCATCACTCCATCAAAAATCTATCTATCTCAGCCCTGAATATATTCAATGACCCAGCCTCTACTGCTCTCTAGGGAAGAGAGTTTCACAATTCACATAGACCAGCCTCTACAAGTAGCAAAAGTGACAATATGCCCATTAATAAAATGATTGATCAGGTTTGGGAAAAAGGGGAGTTGGTAAAATTTACCTAACTTTTACCACTACAGTTGTTTGAGCAAAAGTCTAAGAGTATCAGTTTGTAATGGTCAGAATTGACCCTGAGATAATCACATTCATTTTTTGATGGATTTGCATATCTTTAGTTACTTTATTTTTGTTGCATTGACTTTCCTTCTCACTGTTCAAATATGAAGACTGAACAAATTGAATTACTCCATCATTGCATTTTTATGACAATTAAGAAATCAATTCATGCCAGAATATTTAAAGCACTATTTCATGTGGAAAATGTCAAGAGGAAAGTATTGAGTAACTGGAAAACTGATGGTGACACCTTGTTAATGACTTAACTGTTCTGATGAGACATCACTCAAAGAAATACAATATATATTGGCTTGAAAATATTTCACTTCCACCTATTAGCTTAAATGTTTTTGCATCAGAGTGTGTATTCTTTCCTATTCTTAGATAGGTCACTGAGAAAGTTTCACAACACATTAGTATTTGTTGTAAAACATATGACAAATCAATAGATTCTGCTTCCAGTCAGTCATTGCTGGAAGATCTTTCTAAAAGCACTGGTACAAGTCCTGCGGTTACAGAGCAGCCGAACATTCTGAGAGTGGAATCCCTTCCTGTTACAAAACATATTGGTTTATTTTGGGTAAATATGTTGGGGAACATGTGGACAGTGAATGTTACCTTGCGCCAGGAGATATTCAGTGATCTAGGGATATCCAAGAGTTCTCACCTCTTGATCAACAGCCTGCATTGGAAAAGCAATGTACTGTTGTTTCTTTGCAAAATGAATATCCAGCACCTGTTTGATGGTTATATGGATAGCAAACTAATTTCTAATGGTTTAGTTATTAGTGTCACACGTAAGTTTACATTAACACTGCAATGAAGTTACTGTGAAAATCCCCTAGTTGCCACATTCAGCCTGTTTGAGTGCACTGAGGGAGAATTTAGCATGGCCAATGCACCTAAGCATGTCTTTTGGACTGTGGGAGGAAACCAGAGTGCCCAGAGGAAACCCACGCAGGCACGGGGAGAATGTGCAGACTCCGCACAGCTGGGAATCGACAGCTGACCCAAGCTGGGAATCGACCCCAGGTCCCTGGCGCTGTGAGGCAGCACTGCAAACCACTGTGCCACCATGCCACCTCATGTTAGTTGAGAGAACCTGGAATTCTCTGGCCTCCCATCAGTGGGTTTCTCAGCAGTGAGAGGCGATCTGCCGTTTGCTAGCGGCGGGATCTTCTAGCCCCACCCTTGTCAATGGGATTTCCCATCGGAGCCACCCCACATTGCTTGGAAATGGGTGGTGGGGGTTTGCTGCCGGTGGGCCCAGAGAATCTGCCATTAGGGAACAGCCATAAAATTCAGACCATAGACATGGAGAGCCATTGTACCCTTCACAGTCATAAGCTACGTTCATCCCAGTATTTGACTCCAATGCTTTCTGCAATAGGTCACATAGGTGAGGGACTGCCTGCTTGCTGAAGTTCAATTTCCTGGTGGATGGCTCTCCTGTCATGTCGACATAAGGACATCTAGTTCTTCAACACTCATGTAACGTAAAACTTTCACCGTTATCAGCCTCTTTGACCCTCCGCAGATTGCTGCTGCCACATTTGCTGCAGTTCCTGTTGCTGATGTTACAATTTGTGGGACAATATCAAAGGTAATCTCAGCAACCTTCCCATCATTTTTGGTAAAATGGGCAACAAATGAAGTCAAACACCAGAGCTGCAGTCAAGTTCCAGCTCTTCAGCAGCTCAGTTGCATCAGGGATTGCCAAAACTCAGCCACAACAGTCAAATTGAACAACAAATTGAACCAGAAATCCACAGTAAGAACGACTATGCAGTGACTTTATGAATGTAGATTAAACACCCTTTAGGTATTGTTGCTTCAGTTTCCTCCTTAAATGTTTGAATTATGCTTTATTCTGAGTGGGCATGAAGAAAGCTAATCAAATACTTCCGCGCACCAATTTTCTAAGGGGCATAGGGCCTATTTTAAAATGTTTTAATGAGGACAGCATTCATTTCAGCCAATCACTTGACTTACCTAATGAACATTTCAATCAATATGCCAATTGTCACATTTTGTACACATTTTCTATCCCATGAGGTACATTTTCAAGTGTTTTTCAATTTCCTTGAGGCAAGGAGTGTTATTTGCCCTGGTCTCTTCCCCGCCCTATGTTAAAACCGAGGCCGTGCAAAGAATAGTTCTGAGGCAAAGACAACAAAAATAAAACTGATTATTCTCCATAGTCTATCTGGTTTGTGAATCAATGGTATTGGTTGAGGTATGTGATGCTGCTGAGGGTGATTAATACAAGTGAGAGATGTTTGAAACATTTACATGCTGAGTTTAGACATTGCAATTGGAGGTATTAGACCAGGCCAGTGTTTTGATTTGATTTATTATTGTCACATGCATTAGCATGCAGCGAAAAATGTTGTTTCTTGCGGGCTATACAGACAAAGCATACCGTTCATAGAGAAGGGAAGGAGAGAGCGCAGAATGTAGTGTTACAGTCAGAGCTAGGGTGTAGAGAAAGATCAACTTAACGCAAGGTAGGTCCATTCAGAATGTGGAGACTGCAGAGGGTTGGAGGTGGGAAAAAGTAGATAAGCACCTTCTCCTAATCACTAACAAGTGACCCTTACATGAAAGTGTTGGGTCAGATTTGACTTTGACTGTATCCAGCCAAAAACCTTGCCAAAAATCATTGACTAATACACAAAGGATACAGAGATGGCCTGCTGCTCCACATGGAAATGTATTGGAGCATCAGCTATCAACAGGCAGATGAGAAATTTGTAAGAAGCATATTGATGCTTTCATGCTCACTATAATCAAAGCAATCAAAAAGAAAACTTAATATTTCGAAATACTTCACAACCTCAATGAATGATTTGTCACTGTTTGCATTTTAAATCAGCTCAATCTGGCAAGACCTTGCACTGTGACATTACTCACAAAACTAACTTTAGGGTACTAAATCCTATTGTCAAAGATGACACCAAGAATCAGATCAGATGTTATTGTCAGCGTAGATTCTCACTTACTGTTGAATAGAAAAATGTGCTTTAAACGAGTTCAACGTTTTGTCTCATTTGCACTCACTTCGGTTAATGCGTGCAAACATGGAATTTGATGAATTTAAAAGGAAACTGACAATCCACAGACTCTGCCAAAAAAATCTAATTCTTTCCTGAGTATAGAACTATGATCAGAACTATTGATTTACAGTTCAATTCTGTCTGGCCATTCTTTACCACAGTAAGAAGTCTCACAACACCAGGTTAAAGTCCAACAGGTTTATTTGGTAGCAAATACCATAAGCTTTCGGAGCGCTGCCCCTTCGTCAGATGGAGTGGCATCTCCACATCATTCTTTACCAGCCATTTTGCTTCAGTTAAAATATTTCAAGTGTTAGGGTCCCAGACGAGAACCCCAAGGTATGTTATGAAGCCAGACTAGACCCCAACAATTTTTTCTATTTTGGCATAAATGTGAGGATTGGATGTTATGCTCCAGGTATAATTTCACAGACATATTAGAGATTTTTTTGTCAAAACAAGTTTTGTTCATATCGCAGTTTAAGCATAATTTTTAAACATAATCTTTGAACATGAAAAGAAACAACACTAATTTCTAAATTATCACTATTTGAGTTCTAAATAAGCAACATTCTTCTCAAAGACTTAAAACCCACTTTAAATATAGTTAGCAATCATAGATATACTTGCTCTAACTTGGGTAACAGCCTTGGAGATTCCAGAGAGATTTTGTGAACAGAATGAGAGCAGACTTCTATCTTTAAACAGCTCCAGTCAGCAACCTTTCTTAAATGCACAGTATCATCACACTGCAAACCTGCATTGAAGAGTCCATAAGACCATAGGTATAGGAACAGAAATAGGCTATTCGGTCCATCAAGTCTGTTCCACCATTCAATGAGATCACGACTGATCTGATATGATGATCTTCAACTCCACTTTCTCACCTTATCTCCATAACTCTTGATTCCCTTACTGATTAAAAATCCGTCTATATCAACCTTGAGCATATGTAATGACCTAGCTTCTAAAGCCCTCTGCGGTAAAGATTCAACAGATTCAGTACCCTCTGAGAGAAGAAATTCCTCCTTATATCTGTCTTAAATGGACAATCCTTTATTTTGAGATTATGCCCTCTGGTCCTAGACTCTCCCACAAAGGAAAATAACCACTTAGCATCTACCCTCTCAAGCCCCATGCGAGTCGTATATGTCTCAATAAGGTCACATCTCATTCTTCTAAACTCCAGTGAGTACAGGCCTAACATATTCAACCACTCCTCTTAAGAAAGTCCTTCCATATCAGAATCAACCTAGTGAACCTCCTCTGGACTTCCTCCAATGCCATATATCTTTCCTTGGGTAAAGTGACCAAAACTGTTCACAGTATTCCAGATTTGATCTAACCAGTTTCTTGTATAGTTTTATTTGATTTTGATTTGATTTGATTTATTGTCACATGTATTGGTATACAGTGAAAAGTATTGTTTCTTGCGTGCTATACAGACAAGGCATACCATTCATAGAGAAGGAAAGGAGAGAGTGCAGAATGTAGTGTTACAGTCATAGCTAGGGTGTAGAGAAAGATCAATTTAATGTGAGGTAGGTCCGTCCAAAAGTCTGATGGTAGCAGGCAAGAATCTGTTCATGAGTCAATTGGTATGTGTCCTCAGACTTTTGTATCTTTTTCCTGACGGAGAGAGGTAGAAGAAAGTATGGGGCTGCTTTTCCGAGGTAGCAGGAAGTGTAGACAGAGTCAATGGGTGGGAGGCTGGTTTGAGTGATAGACTGGGCTTCGTTCACGACCCTTTGTAGTTTCTTATGGTCTTGGATAGAGCAGGAGCCATATCAAGCTGTGATACAACCAGAAAGAATGCTTTCTGTGGTGCATCTGTAAAAGCTGGTGAGAGTTGTAGTGGACATACCAAATTTCCTTAGTCTTCTGAGAAAGTAGAGGCTTTGGTGGACTTTCTTAACAATAGTGTCAGCAGGAGGGGTCCAGCATAAGTTGTTGGTGATCTGGACACCTAAAAACTTGAAGCTCTCAAGCAAGACTTTTAGCAAGACTTCCCTATTTTTATGCTCAATCCCTTTGAAATAAAGGCCAACATTCCATTTGCCTTCTCTATTTCCCACTGAACTTGCATGATAGCTTGTGATTTATGCATAAGGACTCCATACTCTTCTGTGCTGCAGCTTTCTGCAGTCTTCTTCCATTTAAATAATATTCAACTCCTTTATTCTTCCTACCAGAGTGCATAACTTTGAATCTTCCTACATTATACACCAACTACCAAGTTTTTGCCCACACATTTACCCTGTCTATATCCCTCTGTAGACTTTTTGTCTATTTGCTTTCCCACCTATTTTTGGCACTGTTTATAAACTTTATAAATAAAGTGAATCAGTACATTCACTTCTCTCGTCAAGTTACTAATATATATTTTAAATAGTTGTGGCCCCAGCACTGATTCATGTGGAACTCCATTAGTTATAGGTTTCCATCCTGAAAATGTCCCTCTTATCCCAACTCAGTGCCTTCTATCAGTTAACTGATTCTCTATCCATGCTAATATACTACCTCCGACACTATGGCTCTTATCTTCTAGTAAGAGTTTTAACAACACGAGGTTAAAGTCCAACAGGTTTATTTGGTAGCAAATACCATTAGCTTTCGGAGCGCTGCTCCTTCGAAGGAGCAGCGCTCCGAAAGCTAATGGTATTTGCTACCAAATAAACCTGTTGGACTTTAACCTCGTGTTGTTAAAACTCTTACTGTGTTTACCCCAGTCCAACGCCGGCATCTCCACATCTTATCTTCTAAGCAGCCTTTTGAGTCTTAGGAGTTTCTGTTTCTCAGCAGGCCCGAGTCAGAAAGCCGAGTGAGAAATTTGCAGCTCTAACAAAGGCAAGTTAAAAAGAATGGATGGCACTCTGACTCTGATTACCATTCCTCAAAAGTTCTGGCCCATTCCGGTTACTATTCCCAACTGTTATCCTACTCTTACCGCACCTTTCTATGCTGTTTATTATCTACCTATATTAGGTAATATTCCCTTCCTTGTTGAAGTTGCAACATATTGATTGGTAAAGCATTGTTTAAAAATAATATTCTCTGCTTACAGTTTTCTATTCTCGTCTATTTTGGATAACTAAATTCTGGTGGTATTATAATTGTCTGTGAATAAATATTTCCACATTTTTCTATAATTGTCTCTCCCAGTTCGTTTCCACAGTTTCATTATTTATTATGTGCTTGTTATGGTGAAAAATTCCAACTTTTCTGAACATTTGAACTCAGGAATTTTTAACAGCCAGTCTTGACCCAGATGCAGTTTTTAAAGCTATATTTATCATCTTAAAATTTGAATTAATTGCTCTAGTTCCCTATGTTTTTATCTTGCCCTTTGATCATTCAACAGCTTTCCTTATTTTATGCTTTTTAATATCATAGCCTGTTTAAACTCTTACAGGCTTTTTATCACATCACTTATATGCCTAAAACTTGCTTGCCCATCCTTGCTTCTTGCCTTTCCCTTCATGTTACCATATTAGTTAAACCCTCCTACCCATCTCCAGTTAACTTTCTCATTGGTCCCAGCTCTGTCAGTTGTAATCTATCACTTTCACATCACTCCAAGTTATGCTCAAATGATACTTTTCATATATTTTTACATATATATTTCTAAATACATCAAATTAAGGTATGATACTGCATGTACCAAGGAAGGATTCAGTCTGCCAATGTAAAGATACACTTTCACAGATTTCATTAGTGAACGCAAAAGATATTTATTGATAAGAATTATACAGCGGCTGCAGTGCTGTAGCGAGCTCCCAAAATGTCTCTGCCCAGGAGCTTTTCTCACCATTGGGTGATTCCGCACTCTGGGTCCTGATAGGTCATCCAGGTCAGGTGACCCTTACTCTGCTGTGTTGCCTTAAAGGGACAATCACCACAACCAGAAGCAGGATTGAAAATTTCCACCCAAAGTTAATGCATTTTTGACTGTTCCAAATTTTCCAATCCCTCCCATGCTAATTCCCGCCAGGGGTGGGACCGGAAAATCCTGGCTATTGGGAGGAGTGAATAAAGGGTTCAGTTTCAAGTAGTGTCTGAGGAGATGGAAGCGCAGAGGCAGAGAGGCTTAAAGGAAATTTCAGAGCACAGGACTTTAACAGGTGAATGCGCAACTGCCACTGGTAAGCTAAAGGAAGGGGGGGAGGAATAGACAAAAAGTTAGAGTCAGAGAAACAAAAAGGTTAGAAATTTTTTTCACCTATTTTCAGGTGCAGAACGGTTGAATGCTGGGAGGGTCTGCCAGAGACTGAAGGCTCAAGTGGGCCTTGGGCATGATCAGCATATTTCTGTATAAAATCTGTTGTCCGTAAGGTGTTCACCAGTTTGAAGAGCATATTTTTCCCTCAGGGAAATCCTGAGAAACAGTGGAGGAGAAGAGCTGTCAAGCCCAGAGGAGAATTCCCGTTAGCAACCACCCACAGCCACACCCTTCACCCTCCACCACACACCTCAACTCAGTGAATTCTGAACACCACCATCACTCCCCTCACCCCCGACCCCCACCCCACACACCCCTCAACACCAAGGTAAGATTTTAAAAAATTGACGTAACATGTTAGCTTCAGCTTCCACGGTCCCTTTAAGGATCACTGGTTAGTCCACAGAAGAATCCAAATTTCTGAGCGGAATGTTACAGTGCATGCTTAACTTAATCTTATATTTTTGGAGACACCTTGAAACTAGCGTGAAGCATCTCATTAACATATGTAATATGGTGTTGGGCATATTTCAGCTGCCCACTCCACTGGTGCAGGAAAGTTCATGGGGAAATTAATGTATTTTTTGCCCCTGTGCAATTTCTCACCCAAAGAGTTCTTGAGAGGTGTGGGGTGGGGGGGGGGGGGGGGGGGGAGTGGGGGGCAAAATGTTGGTGAAGCCTTAGAGGTGGTCAGAAAGATTTGGAAAGGAAAGGTCATGAACAAACTCAAACAGAGAATTTTAAATTGGAGCTGCTGAGTTTTCAAGAACAAATGTAGGTCAGAAAATCATGGGTGAGGATATTTGATGGAGGATAGAACACTAGGTTAGGAATTACCAACAGTATGGAAAATGGGAGACTGCCCAGCCAAACCGAGAATTAACAAGGCCGGTGATGAAAGGTTCCAAAGTAGATGGGCCAATGCCTGGGTGGAGGCAGGCAATGTTATGGAGGTGGAATTAGGCAATCTTTTTGACGGAGGGGACCAATCTGTGGTCTCTGGACACTTTCAGTGATTCAATCATAAATTTTACATGTGCCTCACCTTGAAGCAGCACTGTCTCAGATGCAGGTCCCTTTAAAAGTTTTTTTTCCCCTTCATGGGGATCCTTTGTCAATTACATTTGGTTTGACTGAATTTCTCCTTCCTGTTCATGGCGTAAGTTGTCACATTTCATTATGAGGGGTATCTCTGAAGCAGTGATTGCACGTCAGTTAATGCATTTCCTGGAGCAGGCTGCGTTATGCTGGAAGGATGCACGGGTAACATTTTTCTGGCCAAGGATGAGATAGGTGATCACAGAATAACCAGCATGATTTCGATGCTTATATATAGAATTGTCATGGAAATTACAGTTGTTATTCCAGGTACTAAAAAAGGACAAGACTGGTACAACAGCAAAACATTGTGCAGGTTGGAAATCTGAAATAAAAGCATTAATTGGTGAATGTATTAAGCAGGTCATGCAGCAGTAGTGGGGAAACAGTTACTATTCCAGGTCAGTGATCTTTCAATAGAGGATAATTACTGGTACTGTATTCTGTATATAACGTATGCATTACTTAGAGCGCTGCATGTCTAATCCCTCTACTGCAAGAAAAACCTAAGCTGGCTGCACAACATATCGAAACCTACTAAAGAGATCAGGGGATAATGAACTCAGCAATGTTCTGCCAGTCATTTTCAATATTGTTTTCAGAGGTGAATAAATTGAGAAATGGAAGAAAAGCAAACATGAATTAACTGTTATGTTCCTTGGTCTTTGGAGATTTTTATAAGTTCCACAAGTGACAAGACTATAAAGAGACTGAGGAGGATGGCAGTTCACACAAACATTGCCTTTGGGTGGGACGTTTTAAGAGATCCAGGTCAGATGTATCAAAGGGGAAAAAATATGGAATGGCAATAGCTACTCTCCAGAAAATAACAGCGTCTGAGGGAAAGAGAAAAAATAAGCTTTAGGAAAGGCAGCAGTATGCATGTTCCCAAGGGAGATGTTTGGCTAGAATCTTGTCAGCACAGCAGAGAATGGATGGGCTGAGAGGCATGGAATCTTGCCAGATCTCATCAGACCAGGGGATGAGATTCACTGAATCTGGAATAGATTGGAACCTATTGGAATCTGGCATGGATTCAACATTCCCAACTTGAGAATAAAATGTAAAAAGTAAGAGCAAAAATTAGAACAGAAAATGGTGATAATTCTCAGCAGGTTGGAACAACGTTAAGGGATGGGATTCCCCCTCCACCCACCCACCCCCTTGCGCACCATGTTTTCCGGTGGTGGAGGTGGCTCTTCATTGGCCGCCGGTGGGATCTTCCGGTCCTGCCAATCGCAATGGTGTTTTGCTTGGCTTGCCCATCGCGTTGTCGGGGAATCCACCATGGGGTGCGTTTGCCTTCGGCAGGACAGGAAGATCTCGCCAAAGGTAAGGACTGGAAAGTCCTGCCCAACGTTTTAGGTCATTGACCTTTCATCAGAGTTAAAGGTTGTCAATTTGAAACTTTGCTTCTCTCTCCATAGATACCGCGTGACCTGCTGACTTCCACCAGGTTCTGTTTTAACTTCAGATTTCCAGCATCTGCAACATTTTATTTTTGTCTAAAAGTTAGAAACCTTTTCTCCTATAATAGTATCAGGATTTTAACCTTTTGAATTTTGCATGTGTTTATATTTACTTAACTGCTGTTCTTGTTCACGCTGTATGATTTATATAAAAGACTTCTGAGTTTACTTGTCCATTGAAGGCGTACAGACTGCAGGGTTTTTCTCTTTAAATAGGAATATCAATGACTTGGCTGAAGTAGCTCTCTTTGATATTCTCATCAGGAATTCTATCACAGGCCAATCCTGCTTGGAGACATTAAAAACTGACAAAGCTTCAACAAATTACACTATTAAACTAAAATGGCGTTTACTTGGTAAATTAAGTTGAAAGGTGAAACTACTTGCAAATCCATACTCAACATTGCTCTGAAAGTTAAATACATAGCAGGGAGAGGAAAATTAATTAAAACTAAATTCTTTGCCTTATTTAGACTGTTAACTTGCACTCTGAATGAAGTTAGCAGAGTTGATAGTATGACCTTACATTGGTTTGCAAAAGCTCCCTTAAAATCTATTTTTTTAAAATTTGATTTGATTTATTATTGTCACATGTATTGGTGAAAAGTATTGTTTCTTGCATGCTATACAGACAAAACTTACCGTTCATAGAAAACATAGGGGAGAAGAAAAGGAGAGGGTGCAAAATATAGTGTGACAGTCATAGCTAGAATGCAGAAAAAGATCAAATTATTGTAAGGTAGGTCCATTCAAAAGTCTGATGGCAGCAGGGAAGAGGCTGTTCTTGAGTTGGTTGGTACATGATCTCAGACTTTTGTAGCTTTTTCCCGAGGGAAGAAGGTGGAAGAGACTTTTTCTCCTATAATAGTATCAGGATTTTAACCTTTTGAATTTTGCATGTGTTTATATTTACTTAACTGCTGTTCTTGTTCACGCTGTATGATTTATATAAAAGACTTCTGAGTTTACTTGTCCATTGAATTGTCCGGGATGCATGGGGTCCTTGATTATGCTGGCTGCTTTTCTGAGGCAGCAGGAAGTGTAAACAGAGTCAATGGATGGGAGGCTGGTTTGTGTGATGGACTGGGCTACTTTCCATACCTTTTCAGTATTTTCCATACTGTTGTAAGGTCAGGGCAGACTACAATACTGAGTTTCAGCGTGGAATCCACCCACCATCTCCATTGCTTCCAAAATATCCCTCATTTTCAAATGTTCATGGCATGCCTCTAGTGATAATAAAATGATGGCACTCCTGAGAAAATATAATTTGTTTTTTCATTTTTAGATAATCTAATCATTTTAAATGTGATACACTTCCTATGGGACAACATGTTCCAATAGAGAATAATTTTATACTGCTAATAACGCTATCACAATATGAAACACTTTTGAATATCCAATAAACCAATTATTTTATATCGAGGTATGGAAATAGTACTGTGAATGTGCTTTTTTTTCTGTTGTAGAACCTGTACCTTAAAGAGACAAGAATAACAACACTTGGTCACAGAAAAATTCCCCTGAGCATTGTTGGGTAAGCAGCTTAATTACACAGTATGTTAACGAGATGAAATAATTTTATGATATAAATGCATTGAACTGATTACTCATATTGATTTAATCTCAAATTAATGGAAAATGATTCAGATGCTCAAGTGTCAATACCCAATCAAATTGCCAGTATGAACCATTCAGTTCCAACGCATTTCACAGCAACAGTTGACAGTTATTCTTAATGAAAAGGTATCATACAAGTTGTCAGTGTCAACTATGCCCAGGTCCACCGAACCTGTCATCTTAAAGCGTTTCTGTAGGGAGGTGTTATACAATAAATGGCAGAGTCATCAGGAGTATAGAAACACAGAGGGACCTAGGTGTGCAAGTCCACAAATCCTTGAAGGTGGCAACACAGGTGGAGAAGGTGGTGAAGAAGGCATATGGTATGCTTGCCTTTATAGGACGGGGTATAGAGTATAAAAGCTGGAGTCTGATGATGCAGCTGTATAGAACGCTGGTTAGGCCGCATTTGGAGTACTGCGTCCAGTTCTGGTCGCTGCACTACCAGAAGGACGTGGAGGCATTGGAGAGAGTGCAGAGAAGGTTTACCAGGATGTTGCCTGGTATGGAGGGTCTTAGCTATGAGGAGAGATTGGGTAGACTGGGGTTGTTCTCCTTGGAAAGACGGAGAATGAGGGGAGATCTAATAGAGGTATACAAGATTATGAAGGGTATAGATAGGGTGAACAGTGGGAAGCTTTTTCCCAGGTCGGAGGTGACGATCACGAGGGGTCACGGGCTCAAGGTGAGAGGGGCGAAGTATAACTCAGACATCAGAGGGATGTTTTTTACACAGAGGGTGGTGGGGGCCTGGAATGCGCTGCCAAGTAGGGTGGTGGAGGCAGGCACACTGACATCGTTTAAGACTTACCTGGATAGTCACATGAGCAGCCTGGGAATGGAGGGATACAAACGTTTGGTCTAGTTGGACCAAGGAGCGGCACAGGCTTGGAGGGCCGAAGGGCCTGTTTCCTGTGCTGTACTGTTCTTTGTTCTTTGTTCTTTGTCATGTCGCTTGACACAGAAACTCTTTAAGATGTATTTGTCTTTGAATGGATTGTAAGATTCAGGTCCAGGAGTAACAGATTACCCAAAAGGTTGGTCAGGCTCATTATGATTTTAAAGTAGTTTATTAAATAGATTAAGAAGCAACAGTTTAAAGATTTTGCATAAGCTAAATAGACAGAAAATGCCCTTTTAAAGTAAGAACGATTCATTGGTCTCAGAGGATGAGTGAGTGCTGATCTTTGTCACTGGTGGTAGCTGCCTTCTGCTCTCTAGTCAACGTGTTCAGAGCTCTTTCCTTGGTCTTTCTACATCTGAAGAAGGCTGAACACTAACCTCTCAAACATCCCTTTATATACCTTATTTCTCGGGGCTGGTGCTTATCTGATATCAATCACTTGGTTCGCCAATATTTGAATAATTACCAGGAACTGACTCCTACCAAATACATCCCTGGATAACTGAGTATATTTTATCAACTCAAAAATGTCCAATTGGAGACCTTTACCAGGAGACCGGGACATGCAATCCCTGAAAGCACCTTGGCTATTATTTTTGTTTACCTCTGCACCTGGCTGCTAAAAACTGTTTTTCTCAAAGAGGAACAGAACTTCCTCTTTGACTGCTGATTCTAGGATTCTTCAAGCTACTACTTCTTATAGAATACATGGACGTTGATGAGTAATTGTGCTATTTTTTGCACTTTTTGCATGAGTGTTTCTGTGCCTTCCACTTGCCATCCAAGTGTGTGCTTTCCACACTTCAACAGAATATGTAGTTCGATGATGTTCTATGATTAGAAACATGAATATTGCTGAAGAGAGATTCCAAAAAAGATGTCCTGCCTGCTACACAATCGAGTAGCATTGTGTATGAATTTCAATGTCAGTGTGGTGCCAGGTACTTAGCCTGTAAGTCTCAATGATAAGCTGATTGAGTCTAACAGCATGTTCCTTTGATTGACTGTAATAGGCAGAAGAGTACAGATCATCTGCAACCAGCCCACACTTGTAAAACCCAAAACAAAACATCTATAGTTAGATGTGATTGGGCAGCCTTTACTGAACAATCCTGAGTGCCCTTGTAGCTGCACTAACAATCAACTTAAGAAAATCTGTTGAGCCCATTTATGCTTGCTTGAAGTGACATACATTCATAGACAGGGACACATACTCTGCAAACATAAGGAATTTGAGGGGACACAGTGGCACAGTGGTTAGCACTGCTGCCTCACAGCACCAGGGATCCATGTTCAATTCCTGGCTTCGGTCATTGTCTGTGCGGAGTTTGCACATTCTCCCCGTGTTTGCGTGGATTTCCTCCAAGTGCTCCGGTTTCCTTCCACTGCCTGAAAGACGTGCTGGTTAAGTGCCTTGGCCATGCTAAACCTTCCCTCAGTGTACCCAAATAGGTGCTGGAATGTGGCGACGAAGGGATTTTCACATGAACTTCACTGCAGTGTTAATATAAGCCTACTTGTGACACTCATAAATAAACTTTAAAATATGTTAAAGCCTTGCACCTTTTTTGAATTACCCAGGAACTTTGTGCGCCTTTGATGCTCATTGTTTTTCCCATGTCAGTTCCTCAGCCAGAGTCGACTTGCCATCCAATCAGTACCTTTAATGTAAGCCTATTTGTGACACTAATAAATGAACTTTAACTTTTCTCCAGTAGTATAAATTGCTGTGATTGTATGAAATTTAACTTTCTATCATGTGTCCTAATGAGTGGAGGATAAAAGGTTTCAATATGTCTTTCTTTTCAGAAACATTCAAGTTCTGTACTACCAAATAGAAACTATTCCAATATAGGTAATAAGATCCAATAAAGAAAAGTACCCCTCTCCTCAAATTGTTGTCATGCCATGTTTGCAGAGGTTGTTGATCCAGAAAAAGGACTGCGACATTATAGTCCATTATCATAGTTTAGGATTCATTGGCCATTTTTGTTTCACAGAAAGGAAATGAGCATGAACATTGTTAAGGTGTGTGTGTTCTTTAAAGGTTGAGTTTGTTGCTAATGCCTTGAATGTGTAGTTCTCCAATGTTTTGCTCTGGGTGGGGTTTAAGGGCATGGAGTGTGTTTGTGGTCCAGAAACCAGGAAGTGTGGAGTTCTTTGATCATCCTCGAGTTTTAATTCCTGCCAGTGTGAAACTTTTCTTGTATAAAATTAGAAAAGAGAAACCTTGGGCATCGCTGTCTGAACTTGATGGCAGCTCTGGCTCCCACAAGCCTGATTGACATGAAGGGCGTAATCTTACCACCGAGGAAAATAGGAAAATAGCGTGCAAAACTAAAAATCTGATTCGCACCTGGCACAAAACGGATTGCTGGCCTGGTTTTAATGGTAAGAACCACTTTCCAGCCAGAAAGGGTAAAAGCAGCAGATTGACTGGATTTCCATATGATTCCACATTTAAAAAAAAATATTTCCATATATTCCACATGCTTCCCCCTCTCCCCTCCCACCCACCCCCCCACCCCCTCCGCAACCCCCCCCCCCCCCCCCCCCCCACTCCCCGCCCCCCCCCCCCCCCCCAGGATGCTTTTTACACTGGCGCGAATCACTACTTGTTTCTGCTAGTGGAGACCTGGCATCATGGCCATTGCAGAGCATCGGAGACATGTAAGCCCGGGTGGTTGGGGGCATGGCTAGGTGATGCCTATCTGGCACATCTGCAGTGCACACCTGGCACACTTGAAGTGCCAGTTGGCCACTGTAAATGTGCCAAGGGCAGTGCCTGAGTGGGGGGTGGAAGCTGTGATAGGGGGCTCTGACACAGGGAGCTTTGAAAGATGCCTATGCAAAGGGGTCTATGACGGGTGCCGACGCATGGGGGAGGTCTTGCAGGAGGGTCGTGCAGGGATGGTTTGCGAAAGGGGTCATGACAGGGGGTGGCATGTTGGGGGTTCACCAAGGAACCCATTGGGAGGGCCCTGATGCCTCGATGCGGGCGACCCATGTGGGGGGAGTGCATGCCACCCATTTGGGGGTGTCCAATGTTCATTGGGGATGGGAGGGGGTCTACCAGGTCACTGACAGATTGGCGCACCCAAGCGAAATGGTGGCCGAGTGCTCTGAAGCGGGTTTCACCAGCGTGTTTAGGCTCTGTCTCCTCTTCCCCCTCCCCCCGCATTGGCACTAAGCTCCCAGCTGTCTAAAAAAGTGACTGAGTGTCAAAAGATTGCGATCCTGAACATGCCGAAAAGACTGGCGTGGAGGACGCCCATTTTCTCACCATTATGACACTTAATTTTGGGGGAAAATTCCTTGCGAGATCATTGGATTGCTGCACATGTGTGGACCAGTACAGGTGCACAGATGGGCATCAGCAGCCATTTTGTGCGGCAGTTCTTTAAAAACAAGGTTCTGCTTCAAAAGATGGTGAAATTCTCACAACAGCTCCATGGTGGGCAGATAATACTTTCTACAATGTGAGATGGGAAGTGCTTGCAGACACAAACAATGGACAGTTCATTAGCCAGCTCATTATCATTCAGAAGGGCATTTCACACCTTGATGTTGGAAACTTTTTTGATCTCAATGGGCTCAGATTCTAAAAAATATCTGAACAATAACATGAAGAGTTGAGCAGCAGAGATAGCAAAGGAAGCAAACTAGAGCGCTAACCAGTGCAACAACATAGAAAAGGAACGGAGGCGATTTTAGTATTATTTTTCTAAGTGCTGGGCGGACTTGAAACTGGGAGAGTTTCAGATCCGTCTTTTGGGTGTGTTTTCAGCCCCCCCCCCCCCATATGCACCCCTACCTGGTGCTTGCTGCAGAAGCCTGTGGATGGGGTTTAATGTGCCTGAAACCCTGCAGACGGAGGTAGTGCACATGTGCAGGCCTCTGATGTGCATTCGCAGTAGCAGGAGTTTGACAGAAAAGAGAGAGCAGTCAGGCCCCTGCTAGTGCAGGCTGTCTGAAGCAGCTCCGCTGCGCCCCCCCCCCTCCCCCCCACCGCAATCACTGGCCTCCCTCCCCCTTCATGCTTCCCCCATGTTAGCCCTCCCCCATTGGCCCCGTCCCACTGGCCCCGCCCCACTAGCCCCACCCCCACTGGTCCTGCCCCACAGGCCCCACCCCCATTAACCCCTCCCCGGCACTGCCCAGTGGGCATTGCCCAGGTGCCAGTCTGGCACTGCCCAGGTGTCAGGGTGGCACTGCCAGTCTGGCACTGCCCAAGGGGCAGCCCACTCTTGCCCTCAGCCTCCCCCGTGAGGGCCTCAATGGCCTCTGGTTCCACTGGCGAGGCCAAATCGACTGCTCCCCATTCATGGGAGCGTGTCTATTCCTTGTGGCGTGAACCTTTCCCGTCAAGGCCATAAAGGGGAAGCGGGCCAGGACGAGTGAGCGCCGGGCTCTCTAAGCAGATATAAAACAGTATTATAGTAGATTTCCATATATTAACCTGCCTCTCTCGCATTTCCAGCGAGAAGCTAACTGCACCAGAAATCCGGCGCTCATAAAATGGTGCCGGTCGCGAAAACCGGCGCCAATTGCGCTAAGCGCTTTATGCCTGACTTTACCACCGCATCGCGCCCGAAAATAGATTCAACGTGATGGTAAATTCGCCCCCAGTGTGTATTTTTAATTGAGGAGGATGACCTGCTGGAGTGAGTTAAAGCTCATACCTTCTTTATTATTGGCATGTGGAAAGAAATCGTGTCGGGCATATGAAACAATTCACTGATAGAATTTGCAAGAGATCTCAGTGACATTGGAGCAAAAGTACTTTGGTAAGTTTTGGGAACATACATACTGTTCTCCCTATCTCTCTCAGACAGGTGAATAAATAGCACAACCGCATAAATAAATAAATTCCTGCAGACAGTATGGCAGGCCAATTTTACTGTCAATCACAAAAATGAGGATTCAGAGCTGGGGGAATCAAGAACAAGAGGAAAAGACAGCAAGGAGAATACGAAAAGTTATAGTCAGAGAAATCAAGGGCCAAAGTCATACAAGGACACAGTAAAAAATAATAGAAATGGACAAGAAATGTTACAAGTGCTCATTTTAAGGTTTTGTACCTGAGTGCTTGGAGCATTCGAAAAAAAATGGATGAATTAGTTGCACAAATGGATGTAAAGGGGTATGATATAGTTGGCATTACGGAGACGTGAGTCCAAGGTGACCAAGGATGGGAACTAAACATTGAGGGCTATTCAGTGTTTAGAAAGGACAGACAGAAAGGAAAAGGTTGTGGAGTTGATTGCTGACTAAAGCACATATTGATACGATATTGAGGGAAGATATTAGCACAGGCAATGTGGAATCTGTATGGGTCGAGTTAAGAAACATCAAGGGACAAAAAACATTTGTGGGGGTCGTTTACAGACCAGTAAACTGTAGGGGTAGCGCATGATTGGGGGCGGAAGAGGGTGGGGCCAAATGGGGGTGGAGCCTGATGCGCTTCTCAAACACGAGGCCGGATGCTCGGGAAATAAAAGGCTTTTATTTACTGTAATGAAGCAGCCAATAATTATATACACTATCCCAGACTGAAGGGGTCCCAGCCAGAGCAGGGACTTTTATACCTCTCCCAGGAGGCGGAGCCCGATTGGGATGTACCACAACAATACAGTACAAAGGTGTAACAACCCCACCCTAACCCCAACAGCAACAAGTAGCACAACCCAACAGTAACGTATGTACATCCTTGTAGTACTGGCCAGACCCTGGCTCAGTACTATCCAGTGGGAACCAACGATGGTTCACCACATTCACCCCTCCTTTGAGAACAAAGGCCGGCGGGGTACAAAACAGAATAAAGTGTCATCAGTCTATAAATTCAGATGGTCAGGGGGACCGCACCGTTGTTGTGACCTCCTCAGTACCGGCGGTGACACCGGAGTAGGCACTTGCGGTGGCGTTCTCCCCAAGGCGGCGTCCAGCTGTTCTTCCACGGACTCACAGGACGGTTGACCCTGAGGTGACGGTAGTCCATGGGGTCCTGACACGCCCTGCAGTGGCGACCATCTCTGGGCTCAGGCAAGCTGTAAACGGGAGTAAAAGGGTTAAGCAATGGTCCCGATGCTGCCCGCGCCGTGTCCGGGGGAGAAACAAGAGTTAAGGGGTTTGTAACAGGGGGTATGGGAGCGACAGGGGTTGCTACATCCCCTGCTGGCGCCAGGTCTCGGATCGAGACCGTGTCCTCTCGCCCGTCAGGGTATGCCACATAGGCATACTGAGGGTTGGCGTGGAGGAGATGGACCTGTTCGACCAACGGGTCGGACTTGCGGGCCCTTACATGTCGCCGCAGGAGGACGGGTCCTGAGTACGTCAACCAAGATGGTAATGAGGTCCCCGAGGAAGACTTCCGAGGGAATGAGAACATCCTCTCGTGGGGAGTAGCATTGGTTGCCGTACACAGGAGGGAGCGAATAGAATGGAGTGCATCAGGGAGCACCTCTTGCCAACGGGAGACTGGAAGACTTTTTGACTTCAACGCCAGTAAGACAGCCTTCCAGACTGTAGCATTCTCACGTTCCACCTGTCCGTTACCCCTAGGGTTGTAGCTCGTGGTCCTACTAGAGGCAATCCCGTATGAGAGCAGGAATTGCCTCAAGTCATCGCTCATGAACGACGAGCCCCTGTCGCTATGGATGTAGCCGGGGTACCCGAACAGGGTAAAGAGATCACGGAATGCCTTGATAACCGTGGCAGCGGATGTATCAGAGCAGGGAACAACAAAAGGGAACCGAGAGTACTCGTCAATGATATTGAGGAAGTACACATTCCGATCTGTTGAGGGAAGGGGGCCCTTAAAATCGACACTCAGTCTCTCGAAGGGACGAGTGGCCTTGACTAAATGTGCCCGGTCAGGTCGGTAAAAGTGCGGTTTGCATTCCGCGCAAACCCGACAGCTTCTTGTTACTGACCTGACGTCCTCCACCGAGTAGGGCAGATTGCGGGCTTTTATAAAGTGGTAGAGCCGAGTGACCCCAGGATGGCATAGGTCAGTATGGAGAGCCTGCAAACGGTCCTCCTGTATACTGGCGCATGTTCCACGCGAGAGGGCATCCGAGGGCTCATTGAGTTTCCCTGGACGGTACATGATGTCGTAGTTATAGGTGGAGAGTTCAATTCTCCACCGCAAGATCTTGTCATTCTTGATCTTGCCCCTCTGCGTGTTGTTAAACATGAATGCCACGGACCGCTGGTCCGTGATCAGGGTGAACCGTTTTCCCGCCAAGTAATGGCGCCAGTGCCTGACGGCCTCCACAATGGCCTGGGCCTCCTTTTCCACCGCTGAATGCCGAATTTCGGGGCCTTGGAGGGTGCGGGAAAAAAATGCGACGGGCCTGCCCGCCTGGTTAAGTGTGGCGGCCAGGGCGAAATCAGATGCATCGCTCTCCACCTGAAAGGGGATGGACTCGTCAACAGCGTGCATCGTAGCTTTCGCGATGTCGGCTTTCAATTTATCGAAGGCCAATCAGGCCTCTGGCGTTAGGGGAAAAGTCGTGGACTTAATGAGCGGACGGGCTTTGTCCGCGTAGTTGGGAACCCACTGCGCATAATAAGAGTAGAAGCCTAAGCATCTTCTCAGTGCTTTTGCACTAGCAGGCAAGGGAAGTTCAGAAACGGGGTGCATACGGTCTGGATCAGGGCCAATGACCCCGTTTTCCATCACGTATCCTAGGATGGCTAAACGGCGCGTACGAAACACACACTTCTCCCTGTTGTAGGTCAAGTTCAGGCGAGATGCAGTGCGTAGGAAGTTCAGGAGATTCGTGTCATGGTCCTGCTGGTCATGGCCGCAGATGGTGACATTATCCAGGTAAGGGAAGGTAGCCCGCAGCCCGTTCTGGTCCACCATTCGGTCCATAGCACGCTGGAAGACCGAGACCCCATTGGTGACACCAAAGGGAACCCTGAGAAAGTGATACAAGCGACCATCCGCCTCAAAAGCCGTGTATTGTCGGTCCTCTGGGCGAATGGGGAGTTGGTGGTAGGCAGACTTGAGGTCTATGGTGGAGAACACCCGGTACTGCGCCACCTGATTGACCATATCAGATATGCGCGGGAGAGGATACGCATCCAGCTGCGTGTATCGATTAATGGTCTGACTGTAGTCAATGACCATCCGGGGTTTGTTCGCGCTCTTGACCACCACGACCTGCGCTCTCCACGGACTAGCACTGGGTTGTATGATCCTTTCTTTGAGGAGCCGCTGAACCTAAGATCTAATGAAGATCCGATCCTCAGCACTGTAACGCCTACTTTTAGTCACGATGGGCTTGCAGCCTGGCACAAGATTCTGGAACAAGGAGGGTGTGGTGATCTTCAGCGTTGAGAGGCTACAGGCAATTTGTAGGCTGCTGCTGTTTTCCCACTGCCAGTGAAGGGAGTGGCCCACCGTACTGTAGGGTTACACTCCTCAAGTGGACCATGAAGTTTACTCCGAGAAGTATTGGCGCGCAAAGATACGGCAACAATAGGAGCTTGAAACGCTCGTAAACTGTGCCTTGCACTTTCAAAGTTACCACGCAACTCCCTAGCCGGGTGACAGACCGGGGCCTTGATGCCATAGAGATTGTCTGTTTGGCAGGTTGAATCTGGAGTCCACACCGCTCTAAGTGTCTGGGTGGATAAAGCTCTCAGTGCTCCCGCTGTCAAACAGACAATAAATCACGTGGTCATTTACCTGGATATTCATCATAGATTTGTCAAGTCTATGAGGCTTGGCCTGGTCCAGGATGATCGACGCCACCGTTGGTTCATGAGCGCCACTGCAGGCAGCTGAAATCGATGAGGAGGACCCCTGCTGGTCGTTCGCGGTCAGTGCCGACCAACATGGCCGCTCCCATGAGTCGCACGTGGGTGATGGCGCCAAACTCAGCGACCCCTGGTGGTCACACACCTCCGACTCCGTCGACCGTAATGGCATCGTCCTGAGCTCGCACGTGGACGAACCCCTCGATGACTTCGACGACAAAGACCCGAGCTCTGAAGAATCGCAGGCCGCACTGCCGTTCCTAGGTTTAGATCGGCACACTTTCGAATAGTGCCCTTTCTTACAGCAAGCGGTGCACAACACAGCCTTAGCGGGACACCGTTGCCGAGTATGCTTCGCTCCCCCACAGAAGTAGCACCGCGGGCCGCCCGGAGCTGCTGCCGTCGTCTGGCCCGAGTGTGAGCACGCCATTACGCAGCATTTCGAACCCGAGGGATGAGGAGGGATTGGCGACTGCTCCTGCCACGTTGTCTCCACATGGTCCTCCGGATATAATACTAAGCTTTTGGAGGCCGTCTCGAGCATCTCCGCTAGCTCGATTGCCTGGGTAAGGTTAAGGTTACCCTTCTCCAATAGTTTAAGTCGAATGTACGATGATCCGACTCCCGCCACAAACGCATCTCGGGCGAGGTCGTTCGTGCTCTGCTCAGCCGACACAGCTTTGCAGTTACAGCCCCTGGCTAGCTGTAGGAGCTCGTTCGCATATTCCTCCATCGTTTCGCCAGACTGCCGTCGTTGAGTGGCTAGGAGGTAACGAGCGTGTATTTCATTGGGTGGTTTGATATAACGCTTCTTCAGAAGCTCGAGGGCCTTAGTATAATCGGTGGCCGCACGGATCGCGAGGTAGACAGTGTCGCTTACCCACGCATGGAGGACCCGGAGTCTGTCATCATCTGTGGTGACCGCTGCGGAGGCTGCCAGGTAGTCTTCGAAGCACTTCAGCCAGTGGTCGAAGGTGTTAGAAGCGCCCACCGCACGTGGATCTAGTGTAAGGCGTTCCGGCTTCAGGATCTGCTCCATACTCTTTTTTTTTCTTCGACGAGAGTTTAACAACAGTAAATAAAATTGATGCGCTTCTCAAACACGACGCCGGATGCTCGGGAAATAAAAGGCTTTTATTTACTGTAATGAAGCAGCCAATAATTATATACACTATCCCAGACTGAAGGGGTCCCAGCCAGAGCAGGGACTTTTATACCTCTCCCAGGAGGCGGAGCCCGACTGGGATGTACCACAACACTACAGTACAAAGGTGTAACAACCCCACCCTAACCCCAACAGCAACAAGTAGCACAACCCAACAGTAACATATGTACATCCTTGTAGTACTGGCCAGACCCTGGCTCAGTACTATCCAGTGGGAACCAACGATGGTTCACCACAGAGCCTATGAGAGAGATTAGTGGGGGGAGGTCCCGCTGAAGTCGGGATCACGAGCAGTGGGAGGGAGGGGCTGATCAGTGTTGTCCATCAGGATGTGGTCAGCCTGTCAACGGGATCGGGACTATGGGGAGGGGGAGGTCGGAACTGCTGGGGGAGGGTGGTTGGGACTGCGCGGAGGGGGGTCAGGGCTGCCGGTGGCAGGGCGGGGGAGGGTTGGTTCTGGTCGGACACGTCCAGGAGGCCAGCGATCGGGGTCACGATGCTGGCCAGTGATCGAGCTGACCAGCAATCGGGAGGCCGGCAGTGCCGGGCCACTGCGCATGTGCTGATCTCAGCTATGACTGATCGGTGAATGCGCAGTGGCTATGCTGCCAGCCTCTCCAGTGGGAATAGGCCCTGCCCACAGCTTTTCACCGTGATTCACACTAGGGCACTCTGTGATGCACCGAGTGTGAGAGATCCACTTTGAAAGTCCCACTGAAAAAAAGCAGCAGGATTTATTCCAGTTTTTACGCGAATTCGGCACTTAGAATTTTTTGGGAGAATTCCACCCAGTATCTTTAATATGTTCTTACTACTTCCTCATTCTCAATTTATCTACTAACTTTCCTCATGCTTGATTCATACATTTACCACTCTTTGCATTCTGATTAGCTTACGCTACGCTTAATGAATTTATATTGTAAAACCAAGTCTCTCTCATTTCTTCAAGTAGCCCACCAATGCTCTGTTGTTAGCACTCATCCCTCTGAGTCAAAAGGCTGGGTTGAAGTCCCACTCCAGCGATGTGAGAATAAAAATCAAGGCTGACAATTTGGGGCATCACTGAGGGAGTGCTGCAATATCAGAAGTTTCATCTTTGGATGAGGCACTGAACTGAGACCCTGTCTTCCTTCAGGCATGATGTGGAGATGCCGGCGTTGGACTGGGTTAAGCACAGTAAGAAGTCTCACAACACCAGGTTAAAGTCCAACAGGTTTATTTGGTAGCAAATACCATAAGCTTTCGGAGCACTGCTCCTTCGTCAGATGGAGTGGATATCTGCTCAGGCAGACATAAAAGATCTCAGAGCACTATTTCAGAGAAGGAAAGGGGAGATATTCCTAATGTCCTGGCCAATATCTGTTAGAATGTAACCGGTGACAACTTTGTATCAGATGTAATGTGACCAATGGTAACACGCTGTAAAGGTCAGCTGACCCAGTAAACCATGGAAACAATGACAGAAAGATGTGATGGTCAGCTGACCAGCTGAATTAGTATAAATAAGAACATGTTAGGAATTGTGGGAAGCTTGGAGTGGCCCAGGACAAAGCCCCAAGTTTGGAGTAATGAACTTTCTTTATGAAACCTTTTCTTTGATTTGTAAGTTTTGTTATATTTTTATTGTCTGCATTTGAAGAGTTCCTTCTGAAGAAACAACATCTATCCCTCAACTAAAATCACAAAAAGAATTATCTGGTCATTATCAGTGTGGTGAACCATAGATGGTTACCACTATGGGTACTGAACCATAGATGGTTCTCACTATGGGTACTTGTACATATGTTACTCTTGTTACTGTTGGGGTTAGGGTTGGGGTGTTCCACCTGTTGGTATTGTTCTGTGGTACACTCCGGTTGGCTCCGCCTTCCTATAGGAGTATAAAGGTCACTGCACTTCCTAGTGACCCTTTAATCTGGGATTGTATTGTTAAGCAGTATGCTCTATTCTTGTTGCTAATAAAAGCCTTTATTTCCCGGGTACGATCCAGCCTCCCGAGTGAATTAATCACGCATCAATCACATTATGTTTCTGGGAGCTTGCTGCATAAATTGGCAGCACGGTGGCACAGTTGTTAGCACTGCTGCCTCACAGCGCAAGGAACCTGAGTTCAATTCCAGCCTCGGGTGACTGTCCATGTGGAGTTCACACTTTCTCCCCGTGTTTAGTTAGTGTTTCCTGCGGGTGCTCTGGTTTTCTCTAAAGATGTGTGGGTTAGGTTGATTGGCCATGCTCAATTGGCCCTTAGTGTTAGGGGAATTAGCAAGGTAAATACACGGGTTAACAGGGATAGGGCCTGTTTGGGATTGTTATTAGTGCAGGCTTGATGGGCCGAATAGTCTCCTTCTGCACTGTCGGGATTCTATGATTCTACGATAATTTGCCGATGTTACATTAGTGACAACGCTTCAAAAGTACTCGAATGGTTGTCGAGCATTTTGGGGTGTCCTGAGGTTCGAAAGGCATTATATAAATGTAAGTCTTTCCTTTTTCTTTGAAGTAAAGTCAATAAGCACCTGTACGTGGTTCTCCTGCACAACTTTATCCTCAAAAGCTTTTCAAATTCACTTGACAGCTTGTCTTGAAATTGCTTGAAAAAAAACAAAGTGATAAATATTGAGGAAAGAAACCAGCAGTAAATGAGGAATAGAGAGTTCTCATTATCCTTCCCCTGATGGGAGACATTGAGATTTGATGGTAACGGGGAGGTGTGTTTTTATTGTAACATTGCTGCACAGCTACATTGCAAGGCAAACAATAATTGTTCCAAAATTCTAATAGATAAGCAATATGAAACACAAGCGCTCTTAATTACGCTTGGAGTCCTTCTCCTTCCTCCTATTTTCCTCTTTTGCTGGAATCCCTGTAATAATAATTTGAGTTGGAATAGTTTTAATATTTATTCAGGAAGTTCATACTACAGCTGGTGGTAAAATCATTTGGGGCAACATAGGTATTTGTGATCTCATTACCGGAGGAAAGATAAACCTTCATTTTTACTGTATCGTGCTGACTCGATCAGTTAGGAACTGTCCCATCTAGAGTGTGACTTTCCCAGTGCGACGAACAAAATACATGCTTACATGAAACACATAAATACTAATGGATTTCCTGGGGCATTACTCATAGTAATTTGGATGGATTGCTGTTATATGAGGAATGGAGTACTATATCATGTAACACAGACAGCACTACTCTGCTGGCAAGATGCAGCTATAGGAGTCTAATTGTTCAGTAAATAGATCCTCAAATCAATGTGTGATTAATTGTTTGGTTTGAGAAGCATGACGTCAAATTTCTCTTCAGTCAGAACCCAGGATTAAATGTGCTGATTTTTTTGCAAATACTTACGAGATTTTATTTCTAAGCATAGCTGTGGCCACTTTGATTTCTGTGTTGCATATTTCCTATTGTCAGCGAGTTATGCTGTACAGTCCAAGTAATGGTTGACCATTCTCTTTTCAAAAACATTGTGGTGCAAAACTTGCATTGAGTCAATCAGTTGCAAAGAAATATGTTCAGAATATAGGTACCTCTGATCAAATCTGACATTAAGGCCCAGATTTTTGCTCCTAATCAGGACCAAGATCTTTAAATATGGCTACCCACAGTTCTAATTTTCGTTCTGGAGGCAAGGCAAACTGAATTAGAATTTGGAACTGCCGCCCTCGGAATGAGTGTGGAGGCAGATTGGGTGAAAGACCTGACTCTGGACTCTGGCATTTTGTTGGATTTTTTAAAAATTGAAACATAAAGTACCCCTCCAGCCCTCATCACCCCTCACCTGCCCCCACATACTCCCTATCCCAAGCTATTTTACCGAATGACCCCATCCACCCTCTATAGCCCTTCATACTCCAATGCCAACCCATGTCCCTCCACACAACACCATCATCTCTCATTCCTCCTTATGCGCTCCACATCCCCAATGGCCCTTTATTGCCTCTATGCAAGCTTAGTGAAAACTTCTGCTAGCCCATTTCCCCATCCATCACCCTGATCCATTCCATGCCAATTCACTAAATGTTCTTTGATGGCTCTTTGACAGCTTGACTATTCTATGACAGTTCTTTGACAGTTTTAACCGTTCCAATGAGTTTTTATACATACCATCATGTTTAATTTTAACAAATCCAAAGGCTGCCGTACTTCTCCAAAAGGGCGTCTGACCTATCCTAAAGGGAGCTTTACCTCTCCAAAGCTGCCCCAGGACCTTATCTAAACGTTGCCTTACATCTGCAGAGGGGTACCCTGGATATCCAAACAAATCCACCAAGTTCAGACCAGCCCTTGCAGCCTAATCTGCATACTCCAAGTTTTGTACTTCTGGCTTATCAAAGTCCCACTACAGTAGAGGAAGCTGGTGATTTAAATGGCCAGTTGCCTCCATAAACACGCATGTGTGAACCCTGGTCCATTACAGTCTTGCCCCCATGAAAATAGGAAGTACCATGTTCAGAGATGGGACTTAGGCTTTTTTTTGGGCTCGTTGCCTCTCCATCATGGTGAAAATCTGAGCCTAACTGTGATGGAATGGAGTGGAAATACACAGACACATTTATACATAAAACAGTTTTCTCAGTTATGATTCACAGGTGATTCTGTGCTTTACTGAAAAAGCCAGAATTCATTGCATCCATACCACAACTCTCCAATAAAGTAGCAGATACAAAATTCTTCAAGGTTTCTTCCACATTCGCTGAATAAAAAAACAAGGTCCTGGACATAAAAACAGAAAATGCTGGAAAACCTCAGCCGGTCTGACAACATCTGTGGAGAGAGAATAGAGCCAACTTTTCGAGTCTGGATGACCCTTCGTCACAGCTCTAAGTTTGTCCTAAATCATCAGAAAAACAATTCTCTCGATAGACATTATTATGACATTGTTGTTTCATTCATGTTAGTCTGTGACGTGGACACAATAGAAAGTTGTGACGTTGGGTCAATATTGACCATCAGTTGAGCTTTGACAATGGGTTATCGAGACTCAAAATGTTACCTCTATTCTCTCTCCACAGATGCTGTCAGACCTGTTAGATTTTCCAGCATTTTCTGTTTTTGTTTCAGATTCCAGCATCCGCAGTGATTTGTCTTAAGTTCCTGGACATCATTATTTGTGGCCAATTTCTCCCAAACGCCTCTTGGCAAAAAAAAGGTGGAAAACATCTTCCGGCATATCCATTTTCTTTCCCCTATGGGAAATAACATATTGCTTGAGCTTCAATAGGTTTGTGAGAGTGAAGGATCATAGGAGAAATACTTTTGAGCAGTCACTCTGATAAACATTAGAGGCAAGATATGCAATGTAGAATAAAGGCAGATGAGAATTGAAAAAGGAGAATATTGTTTCACCACCGAATGTGAAATACTAACTGTATCAAACTTTTGCTGCCGTGCTCAAAGGCTTCAGAATGCATTCCCTCAGTTTTCCTTAAAGGGTATTTGTTTACAACTAACCTTGTTTTCTCTTAACTGATTTGAGACAAACTTGGCACAAAAGAGGTCGAATGGTCATATCAATAATGGTGAAATCGCAAGATAAGTGTGCAGTAATACAGCAAATAAAGCCTGCAGGACATGGAAGTTTTCAGCCATTTATTTTTATTGCTGGTAATTTGTTTGAGCATGAATGCTGTTATTGCAGAAGAAAGACACATAAAAGAAGCCTCCTGTAATTGTTCAGTTTAAAAGAAATGGTTTCCACTAGCATTATTCCATCAACATTAAACTCATGTTCATTAACCATCAGCCAACTAGTCAGAAAAGGAATAAAGTATACTGCCTTCATTTCCAACTAATCGTTCCCATTATTGTTCTTCGTTACATAGTAGGTCGTAAATCTTTTATCAATCTGTTTAGAAAGTTGTGTTTTTCATTCACAGCCGTTGCATCTTTTAACTCTTCACCCGATTGTCTAATTTTGATTTACGAAAGCTATCTAAGCTTGAATTCAATTGCAGATGAAGCAGCTCAAGGCAAGAAAAAAAAGAAATGAAGCAGCTTGAAATAGAGAGAGGTGGAGAAAAGCAAAAACTTGAAAAAGAAAAGGAAAGAGTGAAAGAAATGGAAATGCGAAAGTTTGAACCTGAGTTTCAAAGAGGGAAGGAAACCAGGCAGCATGAATTGGCTGGAGAAAAGCTTAGGTCGTGGGGTGAAAGAAAGTATAGCAGTTCGGATGAAGAAGTCATTGTGTCTCACTCCAAGCTTTGATATAACAAAGAGTCTTCGTATAGTGTCTAACTTCAAGGAAATACAGAATTGAGAAATATTTCATCTTGTTTGAAAAGGTGGTTACAAAGCTAAAGTGGCCTAGAGGCATACAGACTCTCACTTTGCAAAGCAATTTGGTTTGGAAAGCTATGAATGTATATTCTGTCCTTTCAGAAAAACAATCCTCCAATCATGAGGCAGTTAAAATGCAGAGTTGAATGCACATGAGCTTATCTTTGAAACATATCAGTTGCAAATACAGACAATAAAGAAAAGACAGGGCCCGATTCTCCCAGAAAACTTCAAAGTGCTGAATTGGCAGGAAAACTGGTGAAAATCACAATTGTTTTTTCAGTAGGAGTTCAGACTCGAATCTCCCACAGTCTGTGCAATGCAGAGGTCACAATCATGAATATCATTAAAAGCTCGGGGGTGTGGGGCCTATTCACGGCAGAGTCCGACAGTTTTGGGACTCTGCGCATGCGCAGTGGCCCTGAACTTCAGACTGCAGTTTGCTGGCTAGCTTGATCACTGACCAGTCCGGGACCCCAGCAGTGCTGCCCCTCCTGCCTCCTCCATGGCCTGATCGAGGCCCGCACAAGCATTCACAGGCCAGCTCTGCACCCCCGTCCTGGAGCACTGCAATTTCCAGCCCCCCCCCCCCGCCCCGCAGCAGTGATGATCCCCCCTCCACAGGAGGCAGACCACCCCCCACAGCCCACCCCAATCACTGGCCTCCCTCCAGTCCTGACCGATCCTATCTGCAGAGTGGCAGCGGGACCCCCCCTGCCCACAATAGACCCTACCACCTTTGCCCACCCACATAGGCCCCACCCACAATAGGCCCCACCCCAAATGCCACCCCTTCACTCCAGCGGGGTCTCCCGCTAGTTCCCCATAAGTGGGGAGCTACTCTAAACCTCGCCGGAGTGAAATACTCCTGGTGGGGTGGGAAATGTTATTGGAGAATTCAGTCCCAGGCCTGATAATGACATTTAAAATAGATTAAAAATAGATTTAAATCACTTACCTTATCTTCCCATCGGTTTCCAGTGTGATCACGCTCTCAGGCTGTGGGAGGCGCGCATGTGTCAGGAACGCATGTGCGTATCCTGCAAAATGGCCGACACGCACATCTCCCAACCCGACACGCCAAAAAACGTGCACGTCAGGATGGGAGAATCGGGCCCCGAATGTTACTTTTGTAGAGTTTGCGAGGGAGAAAGAGATATTGGCCGGAATTCTCCGGCCGTTCATGCCCTGACGCCGCTACAAGCAAGGACGAGGAATTTGGCGCTCAGCCAAATCTCCATTCACTGCAGTGGAACCAGAAAATCCCGCAGGCCTGAACGACTGGAGAATTCCAGCCATTGTTTGACCAATGGTTTTGATCAATAAAACTAGAACAAAGTCTCCGACCTTATCCATGGCTGCCCCATTGCAAGTGAGATCAGAGAATTTGGTGTTCCAGCCAAACTTCCATTCTCTTTCAGTGGCACTGGAGAATCGAAATCGTGAACGAGGACGGAGATTTTCGGTAAGTATCCCAAAGGCTGTTAGGTCATACCTGGTAGACCTTTGGGTTTCTAAGGTGGAGAAAGCAGCAGTTCTGGCAGATGGATATGATATACACCATAGAAAAGTTATGGTGCAGAAAGAGGCCATTCAGCTCATCGTGTCTGTGCTAGTCAAAAAGGAGAAAAAAAGAGATGAACTGCTCATTTTAATCCCACTTTCCAGCACTTGGTCCATAGCATTACTGCTTATAATGCTTCAGATGAAGATCTAGGTACCTTATCCAGGTTCCATTCCAATCAGTTGAGCATTTCAGTCTCAACCAGCAACTTTGACAGTGAATTCCAGATGCCTTCCACCCTCTGGGTGAAAATATGTTTTCGCATGTCTCCTCTAATCCTCTCCCAATCACATTAAATCTATGCCTCCTGGCAATTGACCCATCAGCGAGGGGAAAGAAAATTTTGCTGTCTGCACTGTCTAGAGCCCTTACAATTTTGTACACCTGAGTTAGGTCATCCAGTGTTTACGAAGTCTTCAGAAAAGGCTGCACCAAAAAAGGAAATCTGTGTTAAAACAGTGACAACGATGCAAGTAAAATATATTGCCTCAGAGCCAGGAATCAAACCCAGTTCCCTAGCGCTTTGAGGCAGCAGTGCTAACCATTGTGCCACCGTGCCACTCAGTGTCTTGAATCTCAAACATTGTCTACTTTAAACAAAATGTGATTGGTCCCTAACTAGATTGTACCAAATGTTTGGGGATCTGGTCCAGGAACAGAACATACTGAAAAAATATTTTTCATCCATATAAATTTCTCTCTCCAAACAAATACAAGACCTACTTGAGCAAAGAAAAAAAGCCACAATAATCAAGCATTAAAATTTACAGGTCTGAGGTTCAGCATTTGGAGATTTGTACTGTGGAATATTTCAGTCCTAAGTTTGCTTTAGACTTTACAGAGACAGTGCAATATTTTACAATGCAATTGTTTTCATCAAAACAGGATGAAGTCCTACAAGCTGAATTTATGGAGTTAGGAGGTGCACTGAAAGGTAGGACCTCAAAAGTAATAATCTCAGGATTGCTACCAGTGCTACGTGCTAATCAGAGTAGGAAAGTCAGGTTAGCTAAGATGAATACGTGGCTTGAGAGATGGTGCAAGAAGGAGGGATTCAAATTCCTGGGACATTGGAACTGGTCCTGGGGGAGGTGGGACCAGTACTAATCAGACGGTCTGTGCCTGGGCAAGACTGGAACCAATGCCTGAGGAGGAGTGTTTACTAGTAGTTGTTGGGGAGGGTTTAAATTAATGTGGCAAGGGGATGGAAACAGATGCAGGAAGACAAAAGGAAGTCATGGTCCCTCATGACAGGCTGGTGTAAAAGGTTAAATCTCACGGGATCAAAGGTGAACTAGCTAGATGGGTACAGAACTGGCTTGGCCATAGAAAGAAGTTTAACAACACCAGGTTAAAGTCCAACAGGTTTATTTGGTAGCAAAAGCCACACAAGCTTTCGAGGCTCTGAGCCCCTTCTTCAGGTGAGTGGGAATTCTGTTCACAAACAGAACTTATAAAGACACAGACTCAATTTACATGAATAATGGTTGGAATGCGAATACTTACAACTAATCCAGTCTTTAAGAAACAAAACAATGGGAGTGGAGAGAGCATCAAGACAGGCTAAAAAGATGTGTATTGTCTCCAGACAAGACAGCCAGTGAAACTCTGCAGGTCCACGCAACTGTGGGAGTTACAAATAGTGTGACATAAACCCAATATCCCGGTTGAGGCCGTCCTTGTGTGTGCGGAACTTGGCTATCAGTTTCTGCTCAGCGACTCTGCGCTGTCGTGTGTCGCGAAGGCCGCCTTGGAGAACGCTTACCCGAATATCAGAGGCCGAATGCCCGTGACCGCTGAAGTGCTCCCCAACAGGAAGAGAACAGTCTTGCCTGGTGATTGTCGAGCGGTGTTCATTCATCCGTTGTCGCAGCGTCTGCATAGTTTCCCCAATGTACCATGCCTCGGGACATCCTTTCTTGCAACGTATCAGGTAGACAACGTTGGCCGAGTTGCAAGAGTATGTACCGTGTACCTGGTGGATGGTGTTCTCACGTGAGATGATGGCATCTGTGTCGATGATCCGGCACATCTTGCAGAGGTTGCTGTGGCAGGGTTGTGTGGTGTCTTGGTCACTGTTCTCCTGAAGGCTGGGTAGTTTGCTGCGGACAATGGTCTGTTTGAGGTTGTGCGGTTGTTTGAAGGCAAGAAGTGGGGGTGTGGGGATGGCCTTGGCGAGATGTTCGTCTTCATCAATGACATGTTGAAGGCTCCGGAGGAGATGCCGTAGCTTCTCCGCTCCGGGGAAGTACTGGACAACGAAGGGTACTCTGTCCACTGTGTCCCGTGTTTGTCTTCTGAGGAGGTCGGTGCGGTTTTTCGCTGTGGCGCGTTGGAACTGTTGATCAATGAGTCTAGCGCCATATCCTGTTCTTATGAGGGCATCTTTCAGCGTCTGGAGGTGTCTGTTGCGATCCTCCTCAGAAGACAAACACGGGACACAGTGGACAGAGTACCCTTCGTTGTCCAGTACTTCCCCGGAGCGGAGAAGCTACGGCATCTCCTCCGGAGCCTTCAACATGTCATTGATGAAGACGAACATCTCGCCAAGGCCATCCCCACACCCCCACTTCTTGCCTTCAAACAACCGCACAACCTCAAACAGACCATTGTCCGCAGCAAACTACCCAGCCTTCAGGAGAACAGTGACCAAGACACCACACAACCCTGCCACAGCAACCTCTGCAAGACGTGCCGGATCATCGACACAGATGCCATCATCTCACGTGAGAACACCATCCACCAGGTACACGGTACATACTCTTGCAACTCGGCCAACGTTGTCTACCTGATACGCTGCAAGAAAGGATGTCCCGAGGCATGGTACATTGGGGAAACTATGCAGACGCTGCGACAACGGATGAATGAACACCGCTCGACAATCACCAGGCAAGACTGTTCTCTTCCTGTTGGGGAGCACTTCAGCGGTCACGGGCATTCGGCCTCTGATATTCGGGTAAGCGTTCTCCAAGGCGGCCTTCGCGACACACGACAGCGCAGAGTCGCTGAGCAGAAACTGATAGCCAAGTTCCGCACACACAAGGACGGCCTCAACCGGGATATTGGGTTTATGTCACACTATTTGTAACTCCCACAGTTGCGTGGACCTGCAGAGTTTCACTGGCTGTCTTGTCTGGAGACAATACACATCTTTTTAGCCTGTCTTGATGCTCTCTCCACTCCCATTGTTTTGTTTCTTAAAGACTGGATTAGTTGTAAGTATTCGCATTCCAACCATTATTCATGTAAATTGAGTCTGTGTCTTTATAAGTTCTGTTTGTGAACAGAATTCCCACTCACCTGAAGAAGGGGCTCAGAGCCTCGAAAGCTTGTGTGGCTTTTGCTACCAAATAAACCTGTTGGACTTTAACCTGGTGTTGTTAAACTTCTTACTGTGTTTACCCCAGTCCAACGCCGGCATCTCCACATCTTGGCCATAGAAGACAGAGGGTAGCAGTGGAGGTGTCTTTTTTCTGATTGGAGATCTGTGACTCATGGTGTTCCGCAGGGCTCTGTACTGGGACCTCTGCTGTTTGTGATGTATATAAATGATTTGGAAGAAAATGTAGCTGGTCTGATTAGTAAGTTTGCGGACGACACAAAGATTGCTGGAGTTGCGGATAGCGATGAACATTGTCAGAAAATACAGCAGGGTATAGATAGGCTGGAAAACTGGGCGGAGAAATGGCAGACGGAATTTAATCCAGATAAATGCGAAGTTATGCATTTTGGTAGATCTAATGCAGGGGGGAGCTATACAATAAATGGCAGAACCATCAGGGGTATAGACACATAGAGGGATCTGGGTGTGCAAGTCCACAGATCCTTAAAGGAGGCAGCACAGGTGGAAAAGGTGGTGAAGAAGGCATATGGTATGCTTGCCTTTATTGGACGGGGCGTAGAGTATAAAAGTTGGCATATGATGTTGCAGTTATATAGAACGTTGGTTAGGCCACATTTGGAATACTGCATCCAGTTCTGGTCGCCATACTATCAGAAGGACATGGAGGCTTTGGAGAGAGTGCAGAAAAGGTCTACCAGGATGTTGCCTGGTGTGGAGGGTATTAGCTATGAGGTGAGATTGAGTAAACTAGGGTTGTTCTCCCTGGAAAGATGGAGATTGAGAAGTTTATAAAATTATGAAGGGCATAGATAGGGTGAACAGTTGGAAGCTTTTTCCCAGGTCAGAAATGACAAACACAAGGGGTCACAAGTTCAAGGTAAGGGGGGGCAAGGTTCAATACAGATATGCGGGGGACGTATTTTACACAGAGGGTGGCGGGGGCCTCGAATGCACTACCAAGCAAGGTGGTTGAGGCAGACACACTAGGATCATTTAAGACTTATCTAGATAGCCACATGAACAGACTGGGAATAGAGGGATACAAACGGATGGTCTAGTTAGGAACACATGATCGGTGCAGGCTTGGAGGCCGAAGGGCCTGTTCCTGTGCTGTATTGTTCTTTGTTCTTTGTTCAAGTGGGGACAGAAACAAAAGGCAATAAGGGGAAAAGTGGAAGGCAGAGAAACCAAAGACAAAAATCAAGAAGAGCCAGAGTACAGAGACTGTGGAGAACTCAGTGAATGGGTCCAGTAAGTCTAAGAGAACTAAAACACAGGGAGAGTGTACAAAAAAAGACAGGACAGATGGTCTGAGAAAACAGAGCAGAGAGCAAGGGAAGTCCAAATTAAATTGCATTTATTTCAATGCAAGATGCCTGACGGGCAAGGCAAATGAACTCAGGGCATGGGTGTGTACATGGGACTGGAATATTATAGCTATTACTGAAAAATGGCTGAGAGAGGGGCAGGACTGGCAGCTCAATGTTCCAGGGCACAGATGCTATAAGCAAGATAGAACATGAGGTAAGTGAGGAGGGGGGGTTGCATTTTTGATTAGGGAGAACATCACAAGAGTATTGAGAGGGGATATATCCAAGGGTTCGCCCACTGAGTCTATATGGGTAGAACTGAGAAATAAGAAGGGAGAGATCACTTTGATAGGATTGTACTACAGGCCTCCAAATAGTCAACAGGAAATTGAGGAGCAAATATGTAAGGAGATTACAGAAAGCTCCAAGAAAAATAGGGTGGTAATAGTAGGGGATTTTAACTTTCCCAACGTTGACAGTGACAGCCATAGTATTAGGGGCCTGGATGGAGAGAAATTTGTTGAGTATATTCAAGAGGAATTTTTCATTCAGAATGTGGATGGCCCAACTAGAGAAGGGGCAAAACTTGATCTCCTCTTGGGAAATAAGGAAGGGCAGTTGACAGAGGTGTTCGTGAGGGATCACTTGGGGATCCGTGACCATAATTCCATTAGTTTTAAGATAGCGATGCAGAATGCTAGGTCTGGCCCAAAAGTTAAAATTCTAAATTGGGGTAAGGCCAATTTTGATGGTATTAGACAGGAACTTTCAAAAATTGATTGGGAGAGTCTGTTGGCAGGCAAAGGGACATCTGGTAATTGGGAGCCTTTCAAAAGTGTGTTAACCAGGGTTCAGGGTAAGCACATTCCTTTTAGAGTGAAGGGCAAGGCTGGTAGAAGTAGGGATTTGATTTGATTTGATTTATTATTGTCACATGTATTGACATACAGTGAAAAGTATTGTTTCTTGTGTGCTATACAGACAAAGCATACCGTTCATAGAGAAGGAAACGAAAGTGCAGAATGTAATGTTACAGTCATAGCTAAGATGTAGAGAAAGATCAACTTATATAGGTCCATTCAAAAGTCTGACGGCAGCAGGGAAGAAGTTGTTCTTGAGTCGGTTGGTATGTGACCTCAGACTTTTGTATCTTTTTCCTGATGGAAGAAGGAGGAAGAGAGAATGTTCAGGGTGCGTGGGGTCCTTAATTATGCTGGCTGCTTTGCCAAGACAGCGGGAAGTGTAGACAGAGTCAATGGATGGGAGGTTGGTTTGCGTGCTGGATTGGACTACATTCACAACCTTTTGTAGTTCCTTGCGGTCTTGGGCAGAACAGGAGCCATACCAAGCTGTGATACAACCAGAAAGAATGCTTTCGATGCTGCATCTGTAAAAGTTGGTGAGAGTCATAGCTGACATGCCAAATTTCCTTAGTCTTTTGAGAAAGTAGAGGCGTTGGTGGGCTTTCTTAATTATGGTGTCGGCATGGGTGGACCAGGACAGGTTGTTGGTGATCTGGACACCTAAAAACTTGAAGCTCTCGACCCTTTCTACTTCATCCCCATTGATGTAGACAGGGACATGTTCTCCTCTACGCTTCCTGAAATTGATGACAATCTCCTTCATTTCGTTGACATTGCGGGAGAGATTATTGTCGCCGCACCAGTCCACCAGATTCTCTATCTCATTCCTGTACTGTGTCTCATCATTGTTTGAGATCTGTCCCACTACGGTGGAGTTGTCAGCAAACTTGAAGATTGAATTGGAGGGGAATTTGACCACACAGTCATACGCGTATGAGGAATATAGTGGGGGGCTGAGAACACAGCCTTGTGGGGCACCGGTGTTGAGGATGATTGTTGCCTATCCTTACTGATTGTGGTCTGTGAGTTAGGAAATTCAGGATCCAGTCACGGATGGAGGAGACGAGGCCCAAACCATGGAGTTTGGGGATGAGTTTCATCGGAATAATGGTGTTGAAGACTGAGCTATAGTCAATAAATAGAAGTCTGACATAGGTGTCTTTGTTATCTAAGTGTTCCAGGGTTGAGTACAGGGCCAGGGAGATGGCATCTGCTGTGGACCTGTTGCAGCGGTAGGCAAGCTGTAATGGATCCAGGTAGTCCGGGAGGCTGGAATTGATTTGTGCCATGACTAACCTTTCGAACCACTTCATAATGATGGATGTCAGAGACACCAGACGATAGTCATTGAGGCACGCTGCTTGGCTTTTCTTAGGTACCAGGATGAGGGACTTCAGATCGGGGCCTCCAGGAACCCTGGATTACTAAGGACATTGAGACCCTGGTCAAAAAGAAGAAGGAGGCATATGACATACATAGGCAAGTGAATCTTACAAAGAGTATGGAGATTGTTAGAGTAGAGTTAACAAAGAAATCAGGAGGGCAAAAAGAGGACATGAGATTGCTTTGGCAGATAAGGCAATGGAGAATCCAAAGAGCTTCTGAAATACATAAAGGGCAAAAGAGTAACTAGGGAGAGAATAGGGCCTCTTAAGGATAAACAAGGTCATCTATGTGCGTATCCACAAGAGATGGGTAAGATCCTAAATGAATATTTCGCATCGGTATTTACTGTCGAGAAAGGCATGGATGTTAGGGAACTTGGGGAAATCAACTGTGATGTCTTGAGCAGTGTACATATTATAGAGAAGAAGGTGCTGGAAGTCTTAAAGCAGGACCTGATGAAATGTATCCCAGGATGTTTTGGGAGGCTAGGGAGGAAATTGCAGGTCCTCTAGCAGAAATATTTGAATCATCGACAACCACAGGTGAGATGCCTGAAGGTTGGAGGATAGCAAATGTTTTGTCTTTGTTTAAAAAGGGCTGCAGGGAAAAGCCTGGGAACTACAGACCGGTGAGCCTAACGTCTGTAGTGGGTAAGGTGTTAGAAGATATTCTGAGAGACAGGATCTACAGGCATTTAGAGAGGCAAAGACTGAATAGGGCCAGTCAGCACGGCTTTGTGAGTGGAAAATCATGTCTCATGAATTTGATTGAATTTTTGAATTTTACAAGAAAGTAGATGAGGGCAGTGCAGTTGATGTTGTCTACAAGGACATTAGCAAGGCCTTTGACAAGGTACTGCATAGTAGATTGTTGCATAAGGTTAAATCTCATGGGGTCCAGGGTGAGGTAGCCAATTGAATATAAAATTGGCTTGATGACAAAAGGTGGTTGTCGAGGGTTATTTTTCAATCCGGAGGCCTGTGACCAGCAATGTGCCTCAGGGATCAGTGCAGAGATGAGTTTTGTAGAAATAATGGTATTGAAGGCTCAGCTGTAGCCAATAAACAGGAGTCCGACATAGGAGTCTTTGTTATCTAGGTGTTCCAGGGTTGAGTGCAGGGCCAGGGAGATGGCGCCTGCTGTGGACCTGCTGCGGCGGTAGGCAAACTGTAGCAGATTCAGGCAATCTGGGAGGCCAGAGTTGATTCATACCAAGACTAACCTTTCGAAGCATTTCATAATGATGGATGTCAGAGCCACTGGGTGGTAGTCATTAAGGCACACTGCCTGGCTTTGTTTTGGTACCAAGATGATGGTTGCCTTCTTGAAGCAGAGAGGGACCTCAGATTGGTGTAAAGAGAGGTTAAAGATGTTTGTGAATACCCCCACCAGCTGGTCCGCGCAGGATCTGAGTGCTCATCCGGGTATCCCATCCGGGCCAGTCGCTTTCCGTGGGTTGACTTTCGAGAAGGCTGCTCTGAAGTCTGTGATGGTGACCTCGGAAACAGGTTCATCCAAGACTTCCGGGATGAAGGGCATGCTCTCGCTGATCTCTTGCTCAAAATAGGCATATAATGCGTTGAGCTCATTGTGAGGGTGGGGTGCATTGGTGCCGGCGATTTTACATGCCTTCATCTTGTCACCTGTAGCACTGCCATAGTCAGTGGGAGTAATGCTGTAATAAGGAGTCCTGTTCAATAAGTGACTGAAACCTTAGGGAAGCAAAAAGAAGTGACATCTGTCAGGTGACTGCCACCCTTTTAAAAAAAACAATCAGAAACTGACCACGCACTGCCTGAGCTAAACAGAGTCCATGGACATTATTGATCATTAGTATGGACAGTGCACCAGAAAGAGTTAAAAAGACAGAAGCAGCCAGTAACACTTTACGCAGAGTGTGAAACTGAAGACCTGCAGAGATGAGAGACTGCATACCCAGCTGCGAATAATAAAGAGATTACTGAATCAGAAGTGACAGAGTGAGGAGACCCTCTTTTCCACCTGCACCCAAGGTTTAATCGGGAAGCAAGAGCTGGGTTCAGCGAGTAAAGTTTGTAGTATAATTTTCTCCTGATATTCTAACACCAGATTATCTCTTACTGCATTCAAAAGGGAAAATTAATATTAAGTGGGTGAAGTCTCACAAGTTAAGAGTTTTAAGATTCAGAAGAACTCTTCCAACATTCACAATGCTTTGATGTTATAGCAACAGGATATGATGCTGGAATAATTCAACAAGAGTGGCAATAGCAGTTAGGCACCAGTCACCAATAATCTGAATTAAAATATTACTATCACTTAAACACCTTTCACCTACGGTTATAAATAATAGGGGACGATTAGAAGTGGCTGGACTTGGTTGAAGTCAACAAGTCATTTCAAATAAACATCATACTAATAATGTGTTTGGGAAGGCAGACTTGTTTATTCTTACTGGCACTGACTTCGATATGTGTTATAAAATTCACCTTAATTACAATGCTGCTCTTGAGACCTGAGGTATTTGCATGTTATAATGAACTGCATACTATAGTTAATGTCCTTATGTAGAACAAGAAAATGTGAGCGGGCATTAATAGCTGTATAAAATTGTGTCACGGCTGAGAGGCTTGAACTGAGGGTGTATTATGTGTTATGAAATTTGATTTTAATACTTAACATTTAAATAACTTGTCAACTATTTATACTATATTATGAAATATTAACAATTGTAAAAAAAAATTGTACTTTGGAAATAAATGTAATTTGTTTTCAAATATAAGCTTGGAGGTAAATTTAATTGTACTATAAAATGTAACTGCAGTTGTCAAATAGTTTATTGATATCGCATCAGCAAAAAAATCAATACCATGTCTGCCATTACCATGCAAAATTAAAGGCGTATATGTATGGTCCAGAGATGTTTGCAAAGTGCTAACTCAAACAATCTTGACTTAGCCCCTTTGTTTGTATTTTTGCATAGGACATATGAATCAAGCTGACTGGGATTTTATAACAAATAATATTTAATTACAGATGTATTTGTGTTCTGTTCAAATTTGAACACTGCACAAATACAGCTGTGCTAAACTACATGTGTTTTTAAGCCATTTTATTGATTCCCATATAAAGACCTAGGGCCGAATTTTCATCATGCAGATGGGAATTGAGAGTCGAGCGTTTTCCCATCATTGCAACCCCACCTCTCTCCTGGTATCGCCTGCCAATGGGATTTCATCTGGCAGAGGCAGGCATGGCATGACATTGCTGCCAGAGGTGGAGACAGAGGTAGGCTGATGCCAAAGTGATCAGGTTAAAAGGCCCACCTCGACTGAGATCATTCGGAAGCCCCCCTGACAATCACCCTCCATTACCCCCTTCACCCCTTTTATCTTCCATCTCCCCTAACCTCGTGTCACCTCCTCACTTCCCCACCTTGTCTTCACGTCGTACCCTCTTCAACCCCTAACACCTTTCACGCCCTTATCTGCCCTCATAATTCACCCAGTAACACTATAAGCAGAACTTAAGAGACATGTAAAATCGTTTGGGAGTCTTTAAAAATCTCATCAATCTGTCAAAATACACAAACATTGCTTGAAAAGCCACGTAAAAACATGTATCCTCATCAGAAGCTCATGAATCTGTCAAAATAAACAGGCTCACATTCCTCTTGTCACTTGTGTAAATAAACTATGCAGGGCAGCATAAATTAGAACCTTTGAAGACAGCCAAAATCTCAGACATCTGTCAATGCTCTGAAGCAGATAAATAGAAGGTTGAACTGTTCTTTTAAAATTTTAGTTAAATCATGGTGAGAGTATAAGTAATCAACTCTGGAAATAACATTGGATAATGTTTTCCATATTGTGCAATGCAGTATAGCACTTTATCTATTCTAATGAATCTGAAGATTTTCCATTTTTACGATGCTGTTTTGTTTTTCACTTGGCAGCTTGCTGGTTGTCAGAAATAACAACCTGGCAGACCACATTATTTAATGAACATGCTCTCACTGCCATAACACCGTTATAACTCACTTTAGTGAACATAGATATAACTCTGACTACATATTTAATGATGAACTGTAAAAGAGACCACACCATTTTTATTCCCCTTTTAGATTCTCCTCACCTTCAATCTATTGTTCATGTCTCCTCACATCTTCACCCATCAGGTGTGATTTAGAAAGGCTTCCAAAATGTGGGTGCCTCACTGAAAATTGCAGAAGTTGAAAATGGCTCCTTCCAGAATGGTGCTGGCAACTTCTAAAATCCATCTGGTATCCATCTGGCTCATTCCATATTGTTGAAAATCACCAGGGATGGAAATGGGTTCAGGATTTCCAGATCTGCACTCCGGCCATCATTTCTTTCTCCCATTTTACTGTGTGGGCCCCAATCTGGACTGTAAAATCCAGCCATCTTATTTCAGTTTAATTATAACCATTAGAAATCTGATCAGTGAATAGGAAAAATATTCTAGCTGGAAAATTAGTTGAGTCTTGAGTGAGCAGAAACAGATCAGAAAAATGAGGAAGTGTCCATATTTGGCAACAGGATGGTGACAATAAAAATGACTATTTTTGCATTTAAATTTTATCAATGTTACCACCTTTACTGCCTAAGCACCGGATAGATACCTGCGTATGGCAATTTGGGAGTTTCAATTTGACTGAGTTTTTTGAAGAGGTAACGAAGAAGGTAGATGAGGGCAGTGCAGTTGATGTTGTCTACATGAACTTTAGCAAGGCCTTTGACAAGGTTGCGCATGGTAGGTTGTTGCATAAGGTTAAATCTCACATGATCCAGGGTGAGGTATCTAAATGGACACAAAACTGGCTTGATGACAGAAGCCAGAGGGTGGTGGTAGAGAGTTGTTTTTCAAACTGGAGACCTGTGACCAGTGGTGTGCCTCAGGGATCGGTGCTGGGTCCACTGTTATTTGTCATTCATATTAATGATTTGGATGAGAATATAGGAGGCATGGTTAGTAAGTTTGCAGATGACACCAAGATTGGTGGCATAGTGGACAATGAAGAAGGTTATCTCAGATTGCAACGGGATCTTGATCAATTGGGCCAGTGGGCTGACGAATGGCAGATGGAGTTTAATTTAGATAAATGCGAGGTGATGCATTTTGGTAGGTTGAACCAGGGCAGGACTTACTCAATCAATGCTAGGGCATTGGGGAGAGTTACAGAACAAAGAGATGTAGGGGTACAGGTTCATAACTCCTTGAAAGTGGAGTCACAAGTGGATAGAGTGGTGAAGACGGCATTCAGCATGCTTGGTTTCATTGGTCAGAACATTGAATACAGGAGTTGGGGCGTTTTGTTGAAGTTGTACAAGACATTGGTAAGGCCACACTTGGAATACTGTGTACAGTTCTGGTCACCCTATTATAGAAAGGATATTATTAAACTAGAAAGAGTGCAGAAGAGATTTACTAGGATGCTACTGGGACTTGATGGTTTGAGTTATAAGGGGAGGCTTGATAGACTGGGATTTTTTTCTCTGGAGTGTAGAAGGCTGAGGGGTGATCTTACAGAGGTCTATAAAATAATGAAGGGCATAGATCAGCTAGAAAGTCAATATCTTTTCCCAAAGGTAGGGGAGTCTAAAACTAGAGGGCATAGGTTTAAGGTGAGAGGGGAGAGATACAAAAGTGTCCAGAGGAGCAACTTTTTTACACAGAGGGTGGTGAGTGTCTGGAACAAGCTGCCAGAGGTAGTAGTGGGTGCAATTTTGTCTTTTAGAAAGCATTTAGACAGATACATGGGTAAGATGGGTATAGAGGGATATGGGTCAAATGCGGGCAATTGGGGCTAGCTTAGGGGTTTAAAAAAAAGGACGGCATGGACAAGTTGGGCCGAAGGGCCTGTTTCCATGCTGTAAATCTCTATGACTCTGTGACTAGATAAAATATAACTTTGCTATAAGCAATTTCAACATTGCCTTTGTTCCATTAACATTTAATCCATATATCATGTAAAAGTGCAACATTTTCAGGAGAGTAGATATAAAATGGGGATTGTCCCTCGTGAAACATTCATCTGCATCTGGAATTTATTCTACTCAAAATGAGATTAAATGAAACTGGAATACACGTTTGTTTTCAGATTGAAATCTAATTGGTCCATGCATTGACACTTATTATTTCAGTACAGCTTTAACAAAACCTCTTCCTTTGTTTGTGCTACAGAGAATCATAGAATCCTACAGTGCAGAAGGAGGCCATTTGGCCCATCGAGTCTGCACCGACCACAATCCCACCCAGGCCCTATCACCCATAACCTCATGCATTTACCCTAGCTAATCTCCCTGACACCAAGGGACAATTAAACATGGCCAATCCACCTAACCCGAACATCTTTGGACTGTGGGAGGAAAGCAGAGCACCCAGAGGAAACCCACGCAGACACGGGGAGAATTTATAAGCTCCACACAGACAGTGACCCAAGCTGGAAATCGAACCCAGGTCCCTGGCGCTGTGAGGCAACAGTGTTTGCCACTGTGCCACCGTGCTGCCCTATAGACAGATATCTGACTGTGGTGAACCATCGTTGGTTACCACTGTGGGGTTATTCCAATGTTACTGTTGGGTTAGGGTGTTGCCACTGTGGGGTTGTTATAATGTTGTTGTTGGGTTAGGGTGTTTACACTGTGGGATTAATATACCTGTGGTGGATGCTGTTATGGTACATCCCGGTCGGGCCCCGCCTCCTGGGGAGAGGTATAAGACCCTCTGCTCAGGCGGGACCCCTCCAGTCTGGATTGGTGTACTCGTGTTGGATAGTTCCATTGTTTGTCAATAAAAGCCTTCAATCGCTGAAGCCTTGTACCTCGTGCTTGATTGTCGCGCATCAATTTTATTGACAAACATAAAACTCTCGACAGTAAAGAGAGTATGGAGCAAATGCTGAAACCAGAGCGCCTGACGCTGGACCCACGTGCGGTCGGTGCCTCTAACACCTTCGACCACTGGCTGAAGTGTTTCGAGGACTACCTGGCGGCCTCTGCAGCAGTTACTACGGACGACGACAGACTCCAGGTCCTCCACGCGAGGGTAAGCGACACGGTCTACCTCGCGATTCGTGCGGCCACCACTTACCCGAGGGCCATCGAGCTCTTGAAAAAACGATACACGAGACCACCCAACGAGATTCACGCTCGTTACCTCCTCGCTACACGACATCGGCAGTCGGGCGAAACCATGGAGGACTACGCCAATGAGCTCTTGCAGCTTGCCAGGGGCTGCGACTGCAAAGCTGTGTCGGCTGAGCAGTATATGTACGACCTCGCCCGAGATGCGTTTGTAGCAGGGGTAGGGTCCTCGTACATCCGGCTTAAGCTATTGGAGAAAGGGAACCTCAACTTGACCCAAGCGATGGAGATGGCTGAGATGCTGGAGGCAGCGTCGAAAAGCTTGGCTCTGTACCCCGAAGACCACGTGGAGACAATGTGGCAGGAGCAAGCACAAATCCCTCCTCGCCCCACGGGCTCGCGCTCCCATATCGACCCGACGACGGCGGCAGCTCCAGGCGGCCAGCGGTGCTATTTTTGCGGTGGAGCCAAGCATCCACGGCAACAGTGTCCAGCTAAAACGGCGATCTGCAGTCAGTGCGGTAAAAAAGGGCACTACGCTAAAGTCTGCAGGTCGAAGCCCAAGAACGGCAGTGCAGCCTGTGACCCTCCAGAGCGGAGACAATCTCCTTCGGCGTCGCAGTACCCGCGAGGCCCGACCACGTGCGAATCCAGGACGGCGCCATCGTGGCTGACGGAGGAGGAGGATGACCACCAGGAGTCGCTACGCTTGGCGCCCTCACCCACGTGCGATTCATGGGGGCGGCCATCATGGTCGACGACGACCAGGAGCGACCAGCAGGGGTCCTCAGTATCAACCTCGGCTGCATGCAGTGACACCCTAGGGCCAACGGTGGCGTCGATCTCTCTGGACCAGACAAAGCATCACAGGCTTGACTGTTCGATGATGAACATCAAGGTAAATGGTCGTACTGTGTATTGTCTGTTTGACAGTGGGAGCACCGAGAGCTTTATTCACCCTGACACTGCGAAAAGGTGTGGACTCCGGGTTCTACCTGCCAAACAGACAATTTCTATGGCATCACGGTCCCGGTCTGTACCGATCCAAGGACGTTGTATGGTAACCCTAGAGGTGCAGGGCACAATTTACGAGCGATACAGGCTCCTTGTGTTGCCGCACCTTTGCGCGCCAATTCTCCTCGGACTAAACTTTATGGTCCACATGAAGAGTGTGATCCTACAGTACGGTGGGCCACTCCCTTCGCTGGCAGTAGGGAATCAGCCGCAGCCTCCAAATTGCCCAAAGCGCCCCGCATGCAATCTTTCCACACTAAAGATCACCACACCTTCTTTATTTAAGAATCTGGTACCAGGCTGCAAGCCCATCGCTACTAAAAGTAGGCGTTACAGCGCTGAAGACCGGATCTTTATCAGATCTGAGGTTCAGCGGCTCCTCAAAGAAGGGATCATACAGCACAGTGCTAGTCCGTGGAGAGCGCAGGTCGTGGTGGTTAAGAGCGGGAACAAACCCCGGATGGTCATCGACTACAGTCAGACCATTAATCGTTATACGCAGCTGGATGCGTATCCTCTCCCGCGCATATCTGATATGGTCAATCAGATTGCGCAGTACCGGGTGTTCTCCACCATAGACCTTAAGTCCGCCTACCATCAACTCCCCATCCGCCCAGAGGACCGACAATACACGGCTTTTGAGGCGGATGGTCGTCTATATCAGTTTCTTAGGGTTCCATTTGGTGTCACCAATGGGGTCTCGGTCTTCCAGCGTGCTATGGACCGAATGGTGGACCAGAACGGGTTGCGGGCTACCTTCCCGTACCTGGATAACATCACCATCTGCGGCCATGACCAGCAGGACCATGACACGAATCTCCAAAACTTTCTGCGCACTGCATCTCGCCTGAATCTGACCTATAACAGGGAGAAGTGTGTATTCCGTACGCGCAGGTTAGCTATCCTTGGATACGTGGTGGAAAACGGGGTCATCGGCCCTGATCCAGACCGTATGCGCCCCCTTACCGAACTTCCCTTGCCCGCTAGCGCAAAAGCACTGAGGAGATGCCTCGGCTTCTTTTCTTATTATGCGCAGTGGGTCCCCAACTACGCGGACAAAGCCCGTCCGCTCATCAAGTCCACGACTTTCCCACTCACGCCGGAGGCCCAATTGGCCTTCAAGGCTTTGAAGAGCGACATTGCGAAAGCCACGATGCACGCGGTGGATGAATCCATCCCTTTTCAGGTGGAAAGTGATGCATCGGATTTCGCCCTGGCCGCCACACTAAACCAGGCGGGCAGGCCCGTCGCGTTTTTTTCCCGCACCCTTCAAGATCCCGAAATTCGGCATTCAGCGGTGGAGAAGGAGGCTCAGGCCATTGTGGAGGCCATCAGACACTGGCGCCATTACCTGGCGGGGAAGCGGTTCACCCTGATCACGGATCAACGATCCGTGGCGTTTATGTTCAGTAATACGCAGAGGGGCAAGATCAAGAATGATAAGATCTTGCGGTGGAGAATTGAGCTCTCCACCTATAATTACGATATTATGTATCGTCCAGGGAAACTCAATGAGCCCTCGGATGCCCTCTCACGCGGAACATGCGCTATCATGCAGGAGGACCGCTTGAAGGCCCTCCACAATGACCTGTGCCATCCTGGAGTCACTCGACTCTACCACTTCATAAAAGCCCGCAACCTGCCCTACTCGGTGGAGGATGTCAGGTCAGTAACGAGAAGCTGTCGGATTTGCGCGGAATGCAAACCGCACTTTTATCGACCGGACCGAGCACAATTGGTCAAGGCCACTCGCCCCTTCGAGAGGCTGAGTGTGGATTTTAAGGGCCCCCTTCCCTCAACGGACCGGAATGTCTATTTTCTCAATATCATAGATGAATACTCCCGGTTCCCGTTTGTTGTCCCCTGTGCGGACACGTCGACTGCCACAGTGATTAAGGCATTCAGTGATCTTTTTACCCTGTTCGGGTACCCCTGCTACATACATAGCGACAGGGGCTCGTCGTTCATGAGTAACGACTTGAGGCAATTCCTGCTCTCATACGGGATTGCCTCTAGTAGAACCACGAGCTACAACCCTAGGGGTAACGGACAGGTGGAGAGGGAGAATGCTACAGTCTGGAAGGCTGTCCTATTGGCGCTGAAGTCCAGGGGCCTTCCAGTCTCCCGTTGGCAGGAGGTCCTTCCAAATGCGCTTCATTCCATTCGCTCCCTCCTGTGTACGGCAACCAATGCTACTCCCCACGAGAGGATGTTCTCATTCCCTCGGAAGTCGTCCTCGGGGATCTCCTTACCAGCCTGGTTGACGTACCCAGGACCCGTCCTTCTGCGGCGACATGTGAGGGCCCGCAAGTCCGACCCCTTGGTCGAACCGGTCCAACTCCTCCACGCCAACCCTCAGTATGCCTATGTGGCATATCCTGACGGGCGAGAGGACACGGTCTCGATTCGAGACCTGGCGCCCGCAGGGGACGTAGCAACTCCTGTCGCTCCTATATCCCCCGTCACGAACCCCCTTTCACTTCTTTCTTCCCCAGACGTGGCGCGGTCAGCACCGGGACCAGTGCATAACAGTTATACTCCCATGTACAGCTTGCCTGAGACTCGGAGATCGGCGCCACCACAGAAGGTACCAGGATCCCCTGCACCACCGCCTCACCAGGGTCAACCGGCCCGTGAGTCCTCGAGGGGACAGCCGGACGCTGTTTTGGAGAGAACGCCACCGCAAGCACCTGCTCCGGTGTCGCAACCGGTGTTGAGGAGATCACAGCGACGGTGCGGTCCTCCAGACCGTCTGGACTTGTAGATTTTGTATATATGTAATCTGTTTTCGCACCCCGCCGGCCTTTGTTTTTAAAGGAGGGGTGAATGTGGTGAACCATCGTTGGTTACCACTGTGGGGTTATTCCAATGTTACTGTTGGGTTAGGGTGTTGCCACTGTGGGGTTTGTTATAATGTTGTTGTTGGGTTAGGGTGTTTACACTGTGGGATTAATATAACTGTGGTGGATGCTGTTATGGTACATCCCGGTCGGGCCCCGCCTCCTGGGGAGAGGTATAAGACCCTCTGCTCAGGCGGGACCCCTCCAGTCTGGATTGGTGTACTCGTGTTGGATAGTTCCATTGTTTGTCAATAAAAGCCTTCAATCGCTGAAGCCTTGTACCTCGTGCTTGATTGTCGCACATCACTGACAACAGAGGTATGATTGAAAATTACAGACATAGGGCCACATGATGTATTCACAGGAGTGGCTGCGTTTTCGTGAGTTCTGGCACCATTCATCTTTTAGTCTGTTTTCTATTCTGATGCACAACCCACAATTATCTGATCCTGATGTGTATAATCTGTGCTAAGTTTCTGAAAGATCCTGGCTAAATGTTGGCGAAGGGGAGCTGAGTTAAGTCAAGAAAATCCTTGTTTGATTGAGATGGGTGGAGAGAGCAGAGGTGGTGCCCCTCATATATCCTCAATAAGCACGCACCAAGTATCCACTCTGGCAAATCTCAAGATGTCTTTGAAATTACCTAATTGAGCTTTTATATTCAAAATATTTCCTACTGAAACTCATTCATTCATAGAAGCCATTGAAAATGTAATTCCCCTCAAGTGGTCAATTTGACGTAAAAGCAAATAAACACTCATCCACTTACTACATCAAAACCAGATATTCCTTTAATCACCTGTTGTGGTGACCCACTGTAATTACATGTTATATGCCTGGACACACCCCTGCTGCACCTGACCCGAGACTCCTCCCTTTCCACCTGAATGAGGTATAAAGGTGACGGTTCCTCCCCCCTGCCTCAGTCTGGGCCAGGCTAGCTACAATGGTGTTTTCCAGTTCATTGCGATTAAAAGCCTGTTATTTTCACTCACTCGCTGGAGTCCTCGTAAATTGATGGTGCATCAATTTTAATCGCAAAGAGAAATAAAAACAGAACTCATAGGATGGAGCAAATTTTAAAGCCCGATAAATTAGACCTGGATCCTCAAGCTGTGGGAGCTGCCAACAGCTTCGATCACTGGCTTTGAAGCCTTCCTCAAAGCCTCCGCTGTCGTCCAGTCCGAATCAGACAAGCTGTACGTGCTCCACGCCCGGGTTAGCGATGTGGTGTATTCCACCATCCGTGACGCTGAGACGTACAGGGACGCGCTAGAGCTCCTAAAGAGCCAGTACAGTAAACGGACGAACGAAGTCCACGCCAGACACCTTCTGGCTACTCGAAGACAGCGGCCGGGAGAATCGAGTGCACAGTTTCTCCACGAACTACGGGTACTCGGCAGGGCCTGTAATTGCAAGGCTGTATCCGCCGCGCAGTACACGGAGGACTAAATCCGCGATGCCTATGTTACGGGCATCGCGTCCAACTACATTCGGCAGCGACTGCTGGAACAAGGTGGGCTGGACCTACCAAAAACAGTGGCGCTCGCTGAATCTTTAGAGGTGGCCTCCTGTAACCGCGAGGCTTACGTACCCGACCACGCGGCTGCATCGTGGGCACCACGGCCGCTGCCACCCCAGTATCCAGGAGAGTCGCAGACCTACGCCACACCGCGCCCCACCAACGACTCGACTGCTGCGGCTGTTGCAGGTCTGAAGTGTTATTTTTGCGGTCTGGGGAAGCACCCCCGACAACGCTGCCCGGCAAGGGAGGTGTTCTGCTCTGGGTGCGGGAAGAAGGGCCACTATGCTAAAGTCTGCAGTGCAAAGTCGTCCTCGAAGTCAAACAGTGCCGCGTGTGACCCGAGGGAGCTGCCATTTTGGACGCCATCGGCCGCGTGCGAGACAAGGGAGCCGCCATTTTGGATGCCATCGGCCACGTGTGAGCAAGGGAGTCACCATTTTGGACGCCGGTCGACCATCCTCCAGGATCCACGGTGGCAGTTGTCCAGCTAGATCAATCCCGTCCGCATCAACTCGCCAGGTCCATGATGGACATCCAGGTAAATGGCCACGTGGGAAATTGTTTGTTCGACTGCGGGAGTACGGAGAGTTTCATCCACCCCGATACAGTGCGCTGCTATGCCCTTTCTGTGCAGCCAGTCAAACAAACCATTTCCTTGGCCTCAAAGTCCCGCTCGGTGGATGTCCTCGGGTACTGTGTGGTGACCCTTACGTTTCGGGGGACCGAGTACGAAAATTTCATGCTCCTGGTGCTGCCACACCTCTGCGCTCCTGTACTCCTGGGGCTCGATTTCCTGACCCATCTCAGGAGTGTCACGTTGCAGTACAACGGGCCTCTTCCCCCGCTCTCCGTCTGCAACCCACAGTTCTTAGACTGCCCACCGCGCACCACCGCGCACCCTTCAAGTCACCCCTCCCTCGCTATTCGAACACCTCACCCCCGAATGTAAGCCTTTTGCCACCAAGAGCAGATGGTACAGTGCGGGGGACAGGACCTTCATTAGGTCCGAGGTCCAGCGGCTCCTGAAGGAAGGGATCATTGAGGCTAGCACCAGCCCCTGGAGAGCACAATTGGTGGTGGTCAAAACTGGGGAGAAACACCGTATGGTCATCGATTACAGTCAGACCATCAATCGGTACACGCAGCTGGACGCGTATCCCCTTCCGCACATATCTGACATGGTCAATCAGATTGTGTAATACCTGGTGTTCTCCACTATTGACCTTAAATCGGCCTACCACCAGCTCCCATCCGCCCGGAGGACCACAAATATACTGCTTTCGAGGTTGATGGCCGCCTCTATCACTTCCTTATGGTCCCCTTCGGCGTCACCAATGGGGTCTCGGTTTTCCAGCGTGTGATGGACCGAATGGTGGACCAGAATGGGCTGCGGGCCACCTTCCCATACCTAGATAACATCATCATCTGCGGCCATGATCAGCAGGACCACGACGCAAACCTCAATAAATTCCTTCACACGGCCGCTCTCCTTAACCTGACCTACAATAAGGAGAAGTGTGTCTTCCGCACTCACCGCCTCGCCATCCTGGGATATGTAGTGGAGAACAGGGTCATCAGCCCCAATCCTGACCGCATGCGTCCCCTCCTGGAACTTCCCCTTCCCACCAATCTTAAAGCACTAAGGAGATGCCTGGGCTTCTTCTCATACTACGCCCAGTGAGTCCCTAATTATGCGGATAAGGCCCGTCGGCTTATCAAATCCACCCTTTTTCCCCTGTCGGGAGAGGCCCGCTTGGCCTTCGACCGCATCAAAGCGGATATCGCGAAGGCCACGATGCACGCTGTGGATGAGTCAATCCCCTTCCAGGTGGAGAGTGATGCGTCCGACTTCGCCCTGGCCGCCACCCTTAACCAGGCAGGCAGACCCGTGGCCTTCTTCTCATGAACCCTCCAAGGCTCGGAAATTCGACACTCCTCTGTCGAGAAGGAGGCTCAGGCCATCGTCGAAGCAGTGCGACACTGGCGCCACTGGCCAACGGTTCACCTTGCTCACAGACCAACGTTCGGTGGCTTTTATGTTCAACAACGCACAGAGGGGCAAGATTAAGAACAATAAGATACTGAGGTGGAGGATTGAGCTCTCCACCTACAATTATGATATCTTATACCGGCCCGGGAAGCTCAATGAGCCTCCGGACGCTCTGTCTCGCGGAACATGTGCCAGCGCACAAGTGAACCAGCTACAGACTCTCCACAATGACCTCTGTCACCCGGGAGTCACCAGGCTCTACTATTTTATTAAGGCCCGTAACCTGCCCTATTCTGTTGAGGACGGCCGGTCTATAACCAGACACTGCCCGGTCTGCGCAGAGTGTAAGCCGCACTTCTATCGGCCGGACAGGGCACACCTCATAAAAGCCACCCGCCCCTTTGAACGCTTCAGCGTCGATTTCAAAGGGCCCCTTCCTTCTTCTGACCGCAACATCTATTTCCTCAACGTTATAGATGAGTACTCCCGATTCCCTTTTGCCATTCCCTGCTCGGACATGACTTCAGCCACGGTCGTCAGGGCCCTGCACGGCCTCTTCACCCTGTTCGGTTTCCCTAGCTACATCCATAGCGACCGGGGATCCTCCTTCATGAGTGATGAGCTGCGTCAGTACCTGCTCTCTAAAGGCATAGCCTCGAGTAGGACTAGCAGCTACAACCCCAGGGGAAATGGACAGGTAGAGAGGGAGAATGCGACAGTCTGGAAGGCCGTTTTACTAGCGCTACGGTCTAAAGGTCTTCCAGTCACCCGCTGGCAAGAAGTCCTCCCTGATGCACTGCACTCAATTAGGTCACTCCTGTGTACGGCTACCAATGCCACCCCCCATGAGCGGATGTTTGCTTTCCCCAGGAAGTCCTCCTCGGGAATCTCACTACCGTCGTGGCTGACGTACCCAGGCCCCGTCCTGCTCCGGAGGCATGTGCGGCCCCATAAGTCGGATCCCCTGGTCGAAAAGGTCCAGCTCCTCCACGCCAACCCCCAATATGCCTATGCGGTGTACCCCGATGGGCGGGAGGACATGGTCTCTATCCAGGGCCTGGCGCCTGTGGGTGCCCCGGAGCCCACCATGACCTCCCATCCCACATCCCTAGACCCCACATCCCTAGACCCCTCTGTTGTTCAGGTAGCACCAGGTCCGCTTACTTCTTTGTCCCCCGTGTGCAGCTCGCCTGAGCCCCCGGAGTCACCATGCAGTACCCGATCGGAAGGGACGACGGCGGACTCGAGCGGTTTCACCCTGCCACCTGAAACAACACCACAACCGGTACTACAACGGTCGCAGCGACGGATCAAACCGCCCGACAGGCTGAACCTGTGAGGGGTCGACGTCCTGCTTCAGCCGTGACTCTTGTATATATTTTCGTGCCTCTGTATATATTGTTCCACCCATCTCACCCCCGCCGGACTCTTTTTTTAAACAGGGGATGAATGTGGTGACCCACTGTAATTACATGTTATGTGCCTGGACACACCCCTGCTGCGCCTGGCCCGAGACTCCTCCCTTTCCACCTGAACGAGGTATAAAGGTAACGGTTCCTCCCCGCTGCCTCAGTCTGGGCCAGACTAGCTACAAGGGCGTGTTCCAGTTCTTTGCGATTAAAAGCCTGTTATTTTCACTCACTCGCTGGAGTCCTCGTAAATTGATGGTGTTAAAACCTGTTAAAACTGTTAGCCAAGTATGAACACGTGTGTGTGTATGTGTGTGTGGGGGGGGGGGGGGGGGGGGGGGGGGGGGGTGGGGGTGGGGGGGCACAAGGGGTGACACAGTGGTTAGCACTGCTGCCTCACAACACTCGGAACCCAGGTTTGATTCCAGCTTGGCTAACTGTCTGTGTGAAGCTTGCATGTTTTGATTTGGTTTATAGGGCAGCATAGTGGCACAGTGGTTACCACTGCTGCCTCACAGTGCCAGAGACCCAGGTTGAATTCCTGGCTTGGGTCACTGTCTGTGTGGAGTTTGCACATTCTCCCTGTGTCTGCGTGGGTTTCCTTTGGGTGCTCTGGGTTTCTTCCCATACTCCAAAAGATGTGCAGGTTAATTGGCCATGCTAAATTTTCCCTCAGTGTACCCAAATAGGTGCCGGAATGTGGCAACCAGGGGGATTTTCACAGTAACTTCATTGTGGTATGAATGTAAGCCTACTTGTGACTAATAAATAAACTTTAACCAACACAGTCCTCTGCTGAGCGAAATGATTCTGGACCCTTTGAAATTCAACCAAGCATTCATAACTCCAGCTTTTAAAACAAACCCTTGGAAATGCAAACAATGGAATCCATTGAAACTGAAAAACCAGGCACCCTTTTATAAGCTGCAGGTGGTATTTCATTTCCATCTGGGGAGGCCATGGTATTATTGCTAGACTATTAATCCAGAAACTCAGCTAATGTTCTGGGGTCCCGGGTTCGAATCCCACTATAGCAGATGGTGGAATTTGAATTCAATAAAAAATATAAGGAATTAAGAATCTACTGATGACCATGAAACCATTGTCGACTGTCAGAAAAACCCATCTGGTTCACTAATGTCCTGTAGGGAAGGAAATCTGCCGTCCTTACCTGGTCTGGCCTACATGTGACCCCAGAGCCACAGCAATGTGGTTGACTCTCACCTGTCCTCTGAAATGGCCCAGAAGCAACTCAGTTCAAGGGTAACTCGGGATGGGCAATAAATGGATGGCCAGTCAGCGCCAACAAATAAATTAAAAAGAAAATTCAAACCAGATTGCATGTCAACCAATGGATTGTAGCAGCTGCTTAGGCCTTTTTGTACTTTTAACAGAAGTACATTTAAATCCCAGTCCCAATCATGTTTGTAGCCTTTGTGTGGCATACATTTTGCCAATTTCTCCATGAACTTATGAGAGTACCTTAAGGAGTGCAAACTTGGTACACACATTACTAGATCTGACTTCATTGCATCTAGCTGTACTAAACCTTGCTTCCCATAGCCAGACACATCTCCTATTCTAGAATTAAGTTTCAGGGTGTTGGTAACCTTTGGTTCCTTTTCTTCACAACTACCTGCTTTCTTATTCCCCCCCCCCCCCCCCCCCAACTACCACTTCTGTCACCAAATCCAAGGAATCCTTGGATTTCTTTCAGGTACAAGTTTGAAAATGTCAGTTCAGCCATGCCTCCACCTTCCCACTTAAACAAAGATTTTTTTTCCCTGCCCTAAACTCTTGACTCTTATTTGTCTCTACCTTTCCAACGCCCTGAAATCCCACCTCTTGCTCCCTGAAGCCCATTCCCACTTAATTTCTGAAAGCCCAAACTCTTTTACTGAAACTTTTCTTGATATTCTAAATAGTTACCTCTCATCCAGTCCTGCCCTTTCCTATATCAAAATTGCTATCATCAAAACCCTCCTAAAACAAATCCACTCTTGACCCATGTTCTTGAAAAGTATTGCCTCCATCTTTAATGTTCCTTGTCCCTCAAAGGTCCCTGTATGTATTCCAAAAGAGAAAATGCTGGAAAATCTCAGCAGGTCTGGCAGCATCTGTAAGGAGAGAAAAGAGCTCATGTTTCGAGTCCAGGTGACCCTTTGCAAAGTATTATTGTATGTATGTATTATTGCTTAATATAGATCGTCAATAAGGTCCAACCATTGCCAAAATTTTGATCATCTCTCTCACACCTTCAGTTTGGCATTCTTTTTGGTTTACACTTTTGTGAACCAGTTTGGGATGTTTACAATGTTAAAGGTGCTCTATAAAGGCAATTTATTGTTTATTTCTTATCTTTCAGAGAAAAGACTCCAATGTGATGGCTCATGGACCAGCTTCAGAAATTCCAGATAAATAGCAGCACCACATTCTTTTTTACATCTGTTCCTGATTGGCACATGGCATTCCAATTAACTTCATTCCATATTATGAACTTAAGGTTTGCCCACCATGGAAGTTAATACTTATCCACTTATATTTTCCCAGCTTACCATTTTACCGTTTTCTGAACAAGGGAACATTTCTCGGCCACCACTCATTTGGCACAAAGCCTATTTTAAAAGATATTTTTGGAGGATTGTCTTCAGCAGAGAATTATGCTGAGGGCTTGGTGCCTTTTGCATTTCCAGTCTCAATAGATTTTATATTTTAAACCGGGCATCCTTTTGACGATTAGTCACAGCAGTGTCTTTTCCACATATTCCAATATTACAGCATTTGTTGCATCTTTGTCATTTAAAAAATACATTCTAGTCATATTTAACATTTGTTTGTTGGCAATCACAATTGACTTCCTTTACCTTGAAGTGATCCCACCCATTTTTAACTACCCTTTTACCTCTTGTGTTCATAAAAACAATTTCCATTTCACTTGACGTTGCTTATCAGTTTTCTTCCATATTTCTTTTTCTTCTTCCTAAGTGCAACAAAGCAGATGCATTTTCTGTCTGTGATGCTCCATCAAGCTTACAGTAAAATGCTGTTAAGATGCATTGTAAGATTAAACAAGATGTAAGCACACTTGTCTTGGCAACCTTTCAAAAGCAATATTCTGCCTCCCAGAATCAGTGCACAGGTAAAACAGGATTGATTCTTTCAGCCACTTCCAACCAGCCAGCCATGTCATTGCTGTTTCCTGGAGGAAATTCAAGTGGACCAGTCTCTTCTGCAGAAGTCCCAACGAGCCTTGTCGACTTTCTCCAGCCATTGTGGGCAAAGTATTGGAAAGGATTATAAGAGATAGGATTTATAATCATCTAGAAAGGAATAATTTGATTAGGGATAGTCAATACGGTTTTGTGAAGGGTAGGTCATGCCTCACAAACCTTATTGAGTTCTTTGAGAAGGTGACCAAAGAGGTGGATAAGGGTAAAGCAGTTGATGTGGTGTATATGATTTCAGTAAAGCGTTTGATAAGGTTCCCCATGGTAAGCTATTGCAGAAAATACGGAGGCATGGGATTGAGGCTGATTTAGAGATTTGGATCAGGAATTGGCTAGCTGTAAGAAGACAGAGGGTGGTGGTTGATGGAAAATGTTCATCCTGGAGTTCAGTTACATGGTGTACCGCAAGAATCTGTTTTGGGGCCACTGCTGTTTGTCATTTTTATAAATGACCTGGATGAGGACGTAGAAGGATGGGTTAGTAAATTTGCTGATGACACTAAAGTTGGTAGAGTTGTAGACAGTGCGGAAGGATGTTGCAGGTTACAGAGGGACATAGATAAGCTGCAGAGCTGGGCTGAGAGGTGGCAAATGGAGTTTAATGCGGAAAAGTGTGAGGTGATTCACTTTGGAAGGAGTAACAGGAATGCAGAGTGCAGGCCAATGGTAAGATACTTGGTAGTGTGGATGAGCAGAGAGATCTCAGTGTCCATGTGCATAGATCCCTGAAAGTTGGCACCCAGGTTGATAGGGTTGTTAAGAAGGCGTATGGTGTGTTAGCTTTTATTGGTAGAGGGATTGAGTTTCGGAGCCATGAGGTCATGTTGCAGCTGTACAAAACTCTGGTGCGGCCGCACTTGGAGTATTGCGTACAGTTCTGGTCGCCGCATTATAGGAAGGATGTGGAAGCATTGGAAAGGGTGCAGAGGAGATTTACCAGGATGTTGTCTGGTATGGTGGGAAGGTCTTATGAGGAAAGGCTGACAGACTTGAGGCTGTTTTCGTTAGAGAGAAGAAGGTTAAGAGGTGACTTAATAGAGGCATACAAGATGATCAGAGGATTAGATAGGGTGGACAGTGAGAGCCTTTTTCCTCAGATGGTGATGGCTAGTATGAGGGGACATAGCTTTAAATTGAGGGGTGATAGCTATAGGACAGATGTTAGAGGTAGGTTCTTTACTCAGAGAGTAGTAAGGGTGTGTGGAATGCCCTACCTGCAACAGTAGTGGACTCGCCAACATTAAGGGCATTTAAATGGTTATTGGATAAACATATGGATGATATTGGAATAGTGTAGGTTAGATGGGCTTTAGATTGGTTTCACAGGTCGGCGCAACATCGAGGGCCGAAGGACCTGTACTGCGCTGTAATGTTCTATTTCTCTGCCTTGATAATGGAACAGCTTTAATGATGACCAGCGGGGATGCTGAAACAAAATAACCTGCTCTTACCCAGGCAAATAGAGTATGAATATATAGAGGCGGCAAAATGTAATGATGCTTATTTGACCATTTCAAAACGTGAAATATTTCAGATAAAATTGTGGAAATGAAACATGAGGTTCTGCTTGTTGTGAAATTAACTTTATGTCTATTCAACAAATGCTAATTGACTTTTCAACCTCGGCACATATATCAAACAGCATCTGGCGTGCCCGCACATCTTTGTCAGAATAAGGCAGCAATATTAAATTTGATTCCACAGTAATGTGGAGACAGCAGTAAGATGATCTAATAAATTTGTGTGAAAGTGCTTTTGTTCATGTATCAATCGTTACAGCAGAGGAATATAAAGTGAGTCTAGTGGATTGTGCAGGATCCTTTTGGGTGAAGCATCAATCAACCAGAGACCTTCAACCACAAATCAATCTTATTTGAATGTGGTTAGGCTGGTTGGACCAGTTTAAAACAAAGATTCCTTTAATTCCTTAGTCTCTGGGAAGCGTAGCTCAGGTTTAATTTTTAAAATAACGAAATATGTTTTTATTGGAATGGAAATTTGAAGTGATTCAAGTTTTCAACTTGCCATTAAATGTATATATGGTATTAGTTATTAATAATTCAATGTGAATTTAAAGTCTGCGGACTTGGGACAGATAGAGTGTAACTTGATTAAAGACCGATTTGCTCTATTTTAAGTCAAAGTTTAGTGAATTATAAGTTTGATTTTAAAAATAAAATGACAACTTGTCGCAAATACTAATGAAATACTGAAAAGCCTTGCAATTTAGAAATTGATTGTAAGTTTGGACTTCAGAATCACTAATTTGGACACCATTGCTTACAATGGAATTTTCCTGTCCCACCCGCCACGGGAGTCGTAGCGGGAGAGAACCAGACCATGCAAAGGTCCATTGACCTCGAGCGGGATTTTCCAGTCTTGGGGTGAGCGCAGCTGGAAAATCCCACCCTTAAACTGGCAGTGCATTGACTAGATTAAACCTCAGGTGGCTTCCAATTGTCATGAAGTTGTTTAACTTTCTAGAAATTATCCTTGAGGTTTTTGCTATCTTATTTTCACCCCTCAGATATCCCCAATTCACATGGCACCTGCAGCTAAGATGGTCAGCAAGTGGGTTCCTCACCCAGTGACTGCGCCTTTTTGTGGTGGATTGCTTGCATACTCCCCTGGCCTCGATGGACATGACAGCAGGTGTATGCCTCCTGGTAAGATCCTGAAAGTTAGACAAATCAGAAGATAGCAGCTAAACTAAAGGTGGTGACAGTGCACAAATCCTCTGATGGTGTTGATCATTCTGGAAACAACACAGAAACAAGAGATGGGATTTTACGACCTACCATCCTCCCCACTACCCCCCAATCCACCCCACCCCAACCCCAGCATTGTGTTTTCCAGAGGCACAGGTAGCAGGGAAAGCTAGAATGTCCCACCCAAGGAGTTAACATTTCAAATAAAAAGATCACCTTTGGAGGGATCAAGGGATATGGGGAGAAGGTGGGATCAGGATATTGAATTGGATGACCATCCATGATCGAAATGAATGGTGGAGCAGACTCAAGGGCCAAATAGCTTACTCCTGTTTCTAATTTCTATATTTCTATCTCGGTAATCTCTTCCAGCCCGACAATCCTCCACAGCATGCTGCTTTCGCCCAATTCTTATAGAACGCTGATTTTCTTTGTCTCACCATTGGTGACTGTGGCCTTCAACTGTCTAGACTATAAGCTTTGGAATTCCCTTCCTAAACCCTTTATAAAGAAATCCACGGAACCTACTGCTTTTGCCAAGCATTTCGCCACCTGTCCTCAAGTCCCCTGATGTAACTCAATGTTAAACTTTACCTGATAGGAATCCTGTGAAGTGCCTTTGGGCATTTTACTGCCATTATATAGGCACTGGTCACTTGTTTCTGTGCATGATTCATTTCACTGCTGATGCATTATTGCTTCTAATATAAAATTGAAATGAATTCAGAAGCAAGCTGGGATTGTGTTTCACTTTCCTATTATGGAATATAGGGGGATATTTCCCCAGAGCATTCATTTTCCGATAAATCGTATATGTATGTAAATGGCAGAGCAAAACCGGTAGACTTCACACCTTTTTGTCGTGCTGTCCTTAGTTCTCATAACATCTTCTTTCTGTTAAAGAGCAATCCTGATAAACTTGTGCAGAATAGGGTGGGGGAAGGGGAACATAAAATAACTTTGTCCTGAACTCAAACTTAGAATTAAGCAAAGAGCATGACTTAAATTTAAAAAAATACCACTGTACCGAATCTGTTTACTAACATGGCGAATAGCATATCAAAATGGGACTTATTTTTTGGACAATTAATTTTGCTGAGAGTTAGCAAAGGAATTTTCAACGCTTCAGCATGTGTGCGTCTGTCAGTATTTTACAGCCCATTATTGCAGCCAGTGTGGGGGACAGCCTGAAAGTTCAGAGGGCATGGGATTGGTACAGATGCCAATACTAATACTGCTGTACCAGTTATCTGGCTATGAGGGAGTTGAAAATAAGGATGAGCGTTTTTAAATCAAGGAATTGTAGGACATGGAGCCAATGAATATCATAGAAGGTATAAGGGCAATGGTTGAATAAGACTTGCTACAAGTTGGGATATGGGTAGCAGAGTTTTGGATGAGTTCAATTTCATGGAGAGTGGAGGATATGTGGTCAACCAGAAGAACACCAGAATAATCAAGTCGAGAGAGACCAAGACTTTGCCTGATGAGCTGAGGCAGGCACAGAGATGGGTGATTTTACACAGGTGAAGTATGCAGTCTGAATGATAGAATGGATATTTGGTCAGAAGCTCATCACAGGGTCAAATAGGGTATTTGTTATGACCAGGTGAGAAATGGGTGAATTCGCTTCCCTCTATCCAACCTTTTTGTTTGTTCACAACAAAGGTTTAAGATTCTCTTTCTGAAGGATATGTCCTTTTCCAAATCAGAATGTATTTAAGCTGTGGGTAATGAGGAACCAATCAAACAAGGTTTTCTTGAGTTAAAAAAATGACTTTATTAACCCCTAAACCAATAACAAAAACATGATATCATGCATTAGGTCCTCATGCAGTGATTATGGCTCGTGCACACATGCATGTATGCATGCATACACACAGGGCATGCACACAAATCAGAAATAATGGAAGTTAAAGTTCAATACAATTATTAAAAAATACCATTGTGTTCTTGATTAATCTTGAAACATAGATTTTTTAAAATTAATTTACAGGATGTGGGCGTCACTGGCTAGGCCAGCATTTATTGCCCATCTCCAGTTGCCCTTGAGAAGGTGGTGGTGAGCTGCTTTCTTGAAACACTGCAGCCAATTTGGGTTAGCTGGTTTCTTGGATGCAGTCAAATGTAAAATATGTTGCAATTATTACAAGATTTATGTTTGCTGTAGGTTTCTGGTAGAGTTGGCTTCTCCAACCAAGTGTCCCACTTCTTCCAAAATAGAGGGAGACAGCGAGCTGCCCTCAACTTGTTTCATTTGCTGAAGAATCTCTGAACACTACTTGTGTCAGTTGAAATCTCTCCCTCGTGGCTATCAGCCTTGCCTTGAAATACTTCATCCATTGTATGTTTCCAAGAGATTGTGGGTGTGTCTGTCTGTGGCAGCCATTGTTTCAATATCCAGTACTTTACATTTTTAATGTCTATTCCTTTGACAGTTATGAGTTTTGATCTGGATTATAGGAAATGTCTCTCACTTCACACTCCCCTGAGGGTGATTTTTTTTGTTTCCTCACATTCACCTCGGATTGCAGCCTTGCATTTTTAAGCAGTTTGTTCTGCCTCCATTCAAATTGCACAATTTCCCGTCAGTTGAAAGTCGAAAAATATTTTTTAAATGAAGAGGCATAACATGTCAAGGTTACAGCAATCTTGTTTCGCCTCATACTGTAACCAGAGAGGTCAATGATGTCAGCGACCAGAAAACTGAATCACAGAACTGTTACAGCACAGAAGGAGGCCATTTGGCCCATAGCGACAATGGCTTCTGCTTTCTCGACACTTAACTGGAGGAAATTTCTGCTCATCCAGTTGCCCAACAAGTAGCATGACAAATCAGTGGTGAATTTGAGCTACATGTCGTCAGTGTATAAGTGGAATCTGATGCTATTAGATGATGCTGCTGTAGGGTAGCACACAGTTAAGATACAGCAGGGAGAAAAGAAGATAGATCCTAAGGTGACTGCAGCAGTAGTGGAGCAAGAGTAGGAAGAGAAGCAAGTGATCATCTGGCTATGACTCAACAGAAGAATAGAATCAGGCAAAGGCAGTGAGGTGCAGTAGGATGGTGTAGCAAACCAGGTCAAAAGCTGCAGTCAGGTCAAAAGATAAAGGGCGGGATTTTCTGACTGCGTTTGTCACAAGACTGGAAAATCCCGCCCAAGGTCAATGGACATTTGCATGTTCCTGTCCGGCCCACTACAATTCCCGTGGCAGGCGGGACAGGAAAATTCCACCCAAAGAGTGATATTTCAACACTAATGTATTTTAAGATTTGAAGAGTAGGAGACAGTACTTTAGGACAATGACCCACTAACAATATAAGCTGGCATGGAAGCCAGGAATGGAAGTTGGGTGATGAGCAGTTTGGGGGGAATGGTTAAGGACACAGACCACATGCACATCATTATTTGTGTATATTTCAAAAATTCTAGGGTTGCCTAAGTCCGATGGACCCTTGACTGATCAATGTAAAACAATGTGTGATTCCCGTTAGAACATAAAGCGTGATTCCCAGGAACTACCAACAGTTCTTTCATTCTGAGACAACGTATGATGTTGCTTAACATGGGGGCCAGAAGGCAGGGTCTTCGGGGATATGGGATATCCTATGTAGCTGCAACTGATTAAACCAGTGCCGGTCACACAAGAGGGAGCAAACTCAATGAGGTAATTTGGTCAAATCAACCTTCATTGAAAAGCAACCTGGGTCACTGAAGCAAAAAACCTATCAGAAGATCTTTACATATTATCGAGTTGCAGCCGGCAGGACAAGGACAGGAGGCTCTTATTGCCTTCTTCTTCCCATAAGTCTGCAATTAGCTACTGTTATATCTAACAGATATATTTACATTCAAAGGTGATTGCATTATATTATTAATTTTTTGTTTGTTTGCTAACAACAATATGCATTTATGTAACACATCTAATGTAATAAAAAGACCCAAGCAGCCTCACAGGAGTGATAAGAAACAGCATTTTACACCGAGCCACATAAGGAGATAATAAGTATGTTTTAAGATGGGTCTCAAAGGAGGAAAGGGAGATGGAGACGTTTAGGAAGGTAACTCTGAATGAAGGCATGGCAGCAATAATGTCACAATTAAAAAGTATTCTAAGGTTGCAAACAGTCTGGTTCAGTCTCAGCTAATTGCCAGAGGGAAGGAAGTGGCTAAGAAACAAAGTTTGTAGTTGGAAGCAAAGACTACAGCTTCAGTCTTCCCAGTATTTAATTGAAGAAAATTTCTGCTCATCCATTACTGAATTTTGGATTAGCAGTCTGATAAGGGCTGTGGACAGTTGTAACACTCCACAAAAGTCAGGAAGTCCCCAGAGCGATTGATTTGGTGAACCTTGCTGGATGGCCCCTTTTTCAAGATTCTATTTTGACTGTATATATCTACAGAGAAGAGTGTTTTTTGTATGATTGTAAGGGAACTTAAGGAGGTTGGAATGCTGTAATGTGGCCCCTATAAGGAGCAGTTATTTGTGGGTCACATAACCCTCCTGGGACTCATCAGGAAGAAGCATGCGAACCATCACCTAATGGGTGTTAGGGCACAGGTCCTGGTAGGAAGGAACTTTCAGTGTGAGCCCAGGAGTCGGTGCGACTAAACCTGTACCAGTACTGAGCGTGTTTGTATGTAGTATTAACTATCCGTCAATAAATCAGAATTGTGATTCAAGGCTTCCTCGTCATGATACCTCATACTACAATACTGTTCATATGAGTTTACATTACAGTGGGAGAGGCAGGATGTTGTACCACTGTCATGCATCAAGCAGCCCTGGATCAAGCAGCCCTGGAATGCAGCAAGGTAAATGAAGAAGCAGAGATGTATTCCTGGAGCGTGGATGTCCCAGGCTGCAGCAAATCAAGAGGACTGGTCTTCCAAGCTCAATTTGAAATTTACCTTGGCGATGCAGCTTTGGCTCAATTGCCTGCGGAACTGGTGGTCTATTGTCTGAGCTTCTGCTGCCCAGTGGCAGATCCCTTTTACAATGTTGCCAACCTCTTGGCCTGTCCATCGCCCTTAGCAAGGCATTAAGGCTACTGACCCAATTTGAGGCTGTCATCACTTCTTTAGCACCACTTGAAAGAAGTGAGAATTTGAGATAGTTTGTAGAAAGGTCAAGTTAAAATCAGTAACATAAATGTATAACCTTCTCACAAAGTAACTCAGGCTTTGAGAAAATCTACTGCCTGCAGTGCACAAACATGGAAGATTCTGATAATTTATGGTCTTCCAAAGACAATGCTCCATTTTCCCACCAAATCATCTATCTCACATAGAAACCATTGACAGCACTGTGAATATCACTTACAATACCTCAAGTTTAATTGTCATAGAAGATAAATTTTATTTATTAGGCCATACAATATCTGAATATTTTCGCTGTGCATTTGAACCCGTTGTTTTTTCTAGTCAGTCAGAGATAAAGTACACTGAGAGTAGAATTTAACATGTATATACATCTCAGTTATTACTCGGGACAAGTAAAAAATGAGGCCAGACAGCCAAACCTTCTTCAACTAGAGCACAATGGCAAAACTAGTGACTGCGCTGCTACACTTAGACTTCCTTTTTGGCAATACCTAGGCTTCTGAATGTTTTGGCAATTCCTGTGTTTTTATGGAACCATTGTTTGAAGATTTTGCAACCTACCACAACTGTGTTACCAAAGTGTTCATCAGTTATATACATTCAATGATAATGTTGTCACTAAAGAAAAAAGCAGCATCACAAGTGCATTATCATTTGTCATTTTTCTTACATTTTTGCCACGGAATTAGAATTATATAAAATCCCCCGCGTTAAAGTTGTACACATCATTCTTATAGACAGTTGTTAAATTCCACAAATAAGCTTAATTGTACAATTTTTATTTTAAAAACTAATATTCATGAAAATATGCTCACAAGGCCATGAACTCCAAAAATGTGCAGGTTAGGTTGATTGGCCATGCTAAATTGCCCCTTAGTGTTAGGGGGACTAGCAGGATAAATAGATGGGGTTAAGGGGATAGGGCCTGGATGGGATTGTGGACGGTGCAGACTTGATGGGCCAAATACCCTCCTGCTGCACTATAGGGATTCTATGATCCTATGATTCCTTGAAGTTTTGTCCATATATTGCTGTAACTCCTGACAAAGGCCTGTGGTGACTCAGCTAATGAGTCTGTCCAGCATTATCTATTTGCCTTCAATAATTATTTCTTCTTAATTCTTCCTTCGTAAACTCCTGGAATACCCTCTGTAAAATTGAAGTCCTTTCTTTAGATTTATCGAACAGTAGGCAATTTTCACATCCTTTAGGTCATAGAGTCATAGAGATATACAGCACGGAAACAGGCCCTTCAACCCAACATGTCCATGCCGGCCAAGTCTCCGAAACTGAACTAGTCCCATTTGCCTGCGTTTGGCCCATATCGCTCTACTAAACCTTTACTGTCCATGTACCTGTCCAAATGTATTTTAAATGTTGTATTTATACCTGCCTATACCACCTCCTCTGGCAGCTCATTCCATATGCGCACCACCCTCTGTGCGCAAACGTTGCCCTTCAGGTCCCTTTTAAATCTTTCCTATCTCACCTTAAACCTATGCCATCATCTAGTAAACATTTTTTCTTTCACGATCATCAAACGTACTTCATTCTGACAAATCCATTTGTACTTACATCTTCCGAACTCCAGTATCTCATTTCCTTTTTTTTTGTTTTTGATTTACACATGTGTTTCTTTAGTTTATTTATTTTTTCTCTATTCTTTCACAGAAGTTGAGCATCATTGACCAGGACAGCATTTGTTGCCCCTCCTGAATTGCCTTTATACTAAGTGATCAGCCATAACAGAGGGCAATTAAGAGTCAACCATATTGCTGTGGGTCTGGAGTCATATGTAGGCCAGACCAGGTACGGATGGCAGATTTCCTTCCCCTAAAGGACACTAATGAACCAACAATTGTTACAACAATCGTTCATTGTTGTCATGTTCATTATTACTGAGACTAGCTTTATACTCCATAATTGATGAACCCATGTCCAAGTGGCGGCACGGTAGCACAGTGGGGCGGCACGGTAGCACAGTGGGGCGGCACGGTAGCACAGTGGTTAGCACTGCTGCTTCACAGCTCCAGGGTCCTGGGTTCGATTCTCGGCTCGGGTCACTGTCTGTGTGGAGTTTGCACATTCTCCTCGTGTCTGCGTGCATTTCCTCCGGGTGCTCCGGTTTCCTCCCACAGTCCAAAGATGTGCGGGTTAGGTTGATCGGCCAGGTTAAAAATTGCCCCTTAGAATCCTAAGATGCGTAGGTTAGAGGGATTAGCGGGTAAATATGTGGGGGTAGGGCCTGGGTGGGATTGTGGTCGGTGCAGACTCGATGGGCCGAATGGCCTCCTTCTGCACTGTAGGGTTTCTATGATTTCTATGATTTCTAAGTGCAAAAAATAGCCTGGCCTCTGGATTACTTTTCCAGTGACATTATCTGGTGAACTGGTGCAGCGACAATAATCTCTCCCTCAATGTCAACAAAACAAAGGAAATTGTCATCGGCTTCAGGAAGCGCAAAGGAGAACATGCCCCTGTCTACATCAACGGGGATGAAGTAGAAAGGGTTGAGAGCTTCAAGGTTTTAGGTGTCCAGATCACCAACAACCTGTCCTGATCCCCCATGCCGACACTATAGTTAAGAAAGCCCACCAACATCTCTACTTTCTCAGAAGACTAAGGAAATCTGGCATGTCAGCTACGACTCTCACCAGCTTTTACAGATGCACCATTGAAAGCATTCTTTCTGGTTGTATCACAGCTTGGTATGGCTCCTGCTCTGCCCAAGACCGCAAGAAACCACAAAAGTTTGTGAATATAGCCCAATTCATCATGCAAACCAGCCTCCCATCCATTGACTCTGTCTACACTTCCCACTGCCTCTGCAAAGCAGCCAGCATAATTAAGGACCCAACGCACCCAGGACATTCATTCTTCCATCTTCTTCCGTCAAGAAAAAGATAAAAAAGTCTGAGGTCACGACTCAAGAACAGCTTCTTATCTACTGCCGTCAGACTTTAGAATGGACCTACCTAAGTTGATCTTTCTCTATGTCCTAGCTATGACTGTAACATTACATTCTGCACTTTCGTTTCCTACTCTATGAATGGTATGCTTTGTCTGTGCAACACGCAAGAAACAATACTTTTCACTGTATACTAATACATGTGACAATAAATCATTCATTTTTAATTTTGGCTTACGGAAAGTTTCAACATAAAATTATAAAGTTTATTTATTAGTCACAAGTAAGGCTTACATTAACACTGGAAGTTATTGTGAAATTCCCCGAGTCGCCACACTCCTGCGCCTGTTCGGGTCAATGCACCTAATCAGCACGTCTTTCAGATTGTGTGAGGAAACCGGAGCACCCGGAGGGAACCCTTGCGGACACGGGGAGAACATGCAAACGCCACACAGACAGTGGCCCAAGCCGGGAATCGAACCCGCGTCCCTGGCGCTGTGAGGCAGCAATGCTAACCACTGTGCTCTTCATTTTTATCTGACAGTTTGATTTTTTTAATCAGCAGAATTGATCATAATTTGCGATGCAAAGAAGTAGAACTGGTTGTAGCACAACACTTCCCTCTTTGTGGTATTGGCTGAGGACCTGGAATGTACAAAGATAGAGCCCTCCACTGGTGGGAGGATTCAATCACAGTATGATAAACTTATATATGGTCATTAAAACCTACCATAGGAGTGTACAAAGAATTACACTTTAATTGATTATTGCATAGTTAGATGTATCAGTATCACAAGAATGGATTTTTTACCACTTTTATACAAAAATTATGTTGCGAATCCAAGGTCAAACAAAGGATTTGGGGACCAGACATGATGATACCATTAGCATTCTCAGCAAACTTCCCTGGCATTCTAAACTATGTGAATAAAAACTAAGAACTAAATTTTTTATCTGTCAAGGAATGTGGGCGGCAGGCCTGGAAGCGGGCACAAAATATGATTGGGCCACGGTTGGCCCAGGAACATAATTTCATAGAATTATAGAATCCGTACAGTGCAGAAGGAGGCCACTCGGCCCACCTAGTCTGCGCCGACCACAATCCCACCCAGGCCCTAACCTCATAACCCCACGCATTTAACCCAGCTAATCCCCCTGACACTAAGGGGCAATTTAACATGGCCAATCCACCTAACCCGCATATCTTTGGACTGTGGGAGGAAACTGGAGCACCGTGCAGACGCGGGGAGAATGTGCAAACTCCACACAGACCGGGAATCGAACCCAGGTCCCTGGAGCTGTGAGGCAGCAGTGCTAACCACTGTGCCACTATACCGTCCCGTGCTGGCATGCCAATTTAGGAACAGCCAGCATGAAATGAGTGCTGGAAGCTGCCAGGGATTGCAAATGCTAAGAAAGAAAGGGTGCGGGATGGCACTTCTTATGTGCTCCCACAAGAGAGAGGCACTGAGGAGCTGTCTCAGGGAGCTGCAGACCTATAAAAAATAAGTTGCGATGGAAAAACTATGCAAAGATTGTCCAGGCAGCACATTCAAGCACAAACCTTAGTCCCCAGACACCTTTTTAAATTTTATTTCAGCCTGCCCTGGATCAAGGTTGCAGCTAAAGCGTTAAGGCTGCCTGGCCAATTGATCTTGCCGCCAATATTATAATTCAGGTCAGAAACTCCAATGTTTTATGAAGCCTGCCTGGAAAAAAACAGATTGGAAAATGGACAGTTGACTTTGAAATAAGTTGGAGTTGAGAGAACACCTTTTCTCCCTTTGTGTCTGCCATAGATACATCAAACTGCCCAAAGCTGGAGGTTAGCCTGCTTGTGTGGTCAGGACATTAAAATGTAAATGACCTTCTGGAACGTTCCATTGAGAAGATGCAACATATCACTCCCCTAGATTTAATAGCTGCTATTGCCTAAATAAAGTTTATTTATTAGTGTCACAAGTAGGCTTACATTAACACTGCAATGAAGTTACTGTGAAAATCCCCGAGTCGCCACACTCCGGCGCCTGTTCGGGTACACTGAGGGAGAATTTGGCATGGCCAATGCACCCTAACCAGCACGTCTTTCGGACTGTGGGAGGAAACTGGAACACCCGGAGAAAACCCACACAGACAAGGGGAGAACGTGCGAACTCTGCACAGGTAGTGACCCAAGCTGGGAATTGAACCCAGGTTCCTGGCGCTGTGAAACAGCACTGCTAACCACTGTGCCACCATGCTGCCCACATACCTATGTATTGCATATTGACCCCACAGATTATTGGCTGTAGATGACATTCCACATAATGTGTGTGAAGAAAACCATTCTTTCACATGAAAATGCAAATGTCTGAGATTCAAACCCCATTGAGTGTCAATTTTCACATCATCAGGGACTACTTGTGTGGAAATGGAAACAATGGGTACAGTGGTCACCTGACAGAAACCAGCTTGTGATCGGAAACATGCGTTCGGACATTTTTGAGAGCAGCCACTTCTTAGTCAGTCTGGGAGACAGGGAGACCACAGAGGGAAGAGATCCTACATAACAAAAGAAGAACCCTGTCTAAAAGCCACTAAATGGCAGAGAGATGGGGGCAGGCATTCACCTACTAGTTTGAAGAACCGAGCCAGATCTTCACTACAGGCACTCGATTACACTTTCAGCCAGAACAAAGCCAGAAACCTGCTTTCGCAAATAGCAAATAGCCATTACGAATTTGTCAGGGGAAACTTTGTACGTCCTTTTTCTCAGTTAGCCAAAAGCGAATGTCAGTTCTTCAATCTTTCCAACTTGTATCTTAGCAATCTCAAATGACAATGATTTTTTTACAAACCTAACTGCATGCTATCTCTTTTACAATCACCTTTCCTTATGTGTGCGTGTGTGAGTAAATACTGTTGTGAATATAACTAGACCTATCTCATATCTGCTCTTGGAAGTCACAGTCCTCAAGTGGTTAAAACATTTATTCTTTGAAACACATCTTGTTCTGGTCTGTTGAGAGGTAGAAAAAGTGGTGAAACAATCCTGCCATCTCTCCCTATCCATAACAATGGGCCCAAAATGGATGCTATGACTGCCATTTTAGTAGGAAAGAGGCCCAACCCACATCGTCATGGGTACTTGACCTACCAGTAAATTACCAGGCTAACATCAAGCTTAGCCCTCTTCAATATTTATGTGTGCACTCCAGTGGGTATTTGTGGGACATCAGTTACTTAACTAACTTTAACTGTCTGTGGTGGACCTCAGTTGTGCCTTTGTCCTATATGGACCACCGTTGTGTGTGTTTGTCATACCTGGACACATCCCCTTCCAGTTTGGTTCCTCCCCTCAGCACCTAGTATAAAGGTGGCTGTCTCCTCCCCCTTGTTCAGTCCAGGTCGGTTAGTTGTTGGGATCTGCTCCTGATTCTGTTGTGAATAAAAGCCTACACTTATATTGGCATATCGGTAGTCTTTCGCCTTATTGATAGCGCATCACTGTCTTTAAAGCAGAATCTGATAGATGCTCAAAATAGGCCCAAAATGTTTTAAAAGTTGTATTTAGTGATGTTGTAAGGAGTAGGAGAGTTCTTCCAAACCCTCATAGTTCTTTAAAAACTCAAAAAATCTGCACTGGTAATTCCCCCTTTCCTTTCGAATCAGACATTTTTGGATCCTTTAGCCTATCTTTTAAGAATTCATCTAAGACCTTGCCCTTTAAAATCTTTTCAGTATCATGAAGTATCACTGAATATAGATGTGCAGATGTAGCAGAATTGTTACGAGCCTTGTGTGATTATTGTTATACAATCCAATGACACTTTCATTACTGCATCTGTTAACAGACCCAAATTTATTTCTTGCTGCAGTTCAACTAATTCTGCAAAATTAAATAAGCGACTTATATCTTTAGCCAAATGTTCAGCACTATGATTTTACAGGTTTTAAACGCAATTTACATTAGTCATTCAAATTGCTGATTGCAGAAACATAGGAAATAGGAGCTGAGTAGGCCATTTGACCCCTCAAGTCTGCTCCACCATTCAATTAGATCATGGCTAATCTTCCACCTCAATGACAAAGATTATGGCAGGAACTTTCTGGTCTCCTATGCCCCTATACCGCTGGCAGTAAGAACAAAGGATTTGAAGCTCAGTCAAATCTCCATTCACAGCAGCGGGACAGGAGAATCTCAGCCGCGGGTGAAGTTGGAGAATTCCAGTTTATATTTGTTTTAAACCACGTATTAATTCTTTAAAATGTTAGCCATTGCCTGCCTATCACCATCCCACTGCGCTGCTAGGAGACTCAATGGAGGCCGTGTAGTGGGCTTCCCGCTGGGTGTCACGGCCTGTGGGCGTCTCCGGCCGCTGGATTTCCAGCGCCATCAGCTCCGTGCCGATTCCTAAATCATGTTAATGCTCATTTTAATAAAATTTACATTTAATTAGCGGGCCCAGGACTGAAGTTTACAACAGCTTCCCACTAATAGTGTTTCAAGAGGCCTTACTTTGAATGGTCTACTGGCTTTATCTAATTATTTTTACGTTTTAGGGGTTGGAACTGCCATTTTCCGGTCAAGTGGTGACTGCCGTGTTACAGACGCCCCGGAGACACTTCGCGGATCCCTGGGAGTCCACAGACCCAAGTTTCGGAACTCTCTGGGATACCTGGTGTACCTGTGCATCAGCTTCAAACTTAATGTAAAAATCTATCAGATTACGGTCACTTTTCTTCTAATTTTCAGAGTTCTCTGTTCTGAATGCTCTGCTTTCCCACACACTGTGCAATTAATTGGATAAGTGTCATGTGGAAAGCTGGGCCGAAATTTTACTCAGAATAGTCTTGTCTTAATCAAATATTTTGAAGACAAAAAGTACTTCGGCTAATCCCAAAGAGATTATGCCAGTCATAGCTGACATATAGATTTAACCATAGAAACTGCTTTGTGTTCATTCTTATCTTGTTGATTAGTCCAAATAGAATTTCTTGATAGAATCTGATTAGATTTGTTTGTAAGCCTTAAACCTATTTGCTCAAGGTATTAAATTGGCAACTTGCTTTAATTATTTGTTTTGCTTTTACTTGCAGGACAGATATTTTGACAAACTTTCTTAGTGCTGAATCTTCCTCAAGGTCTTCTGAACATTGGTATTGCCTCCAAAGTCCTACTCCTTCCAATTCCACAGTTTACATGTACACTATTTCTTCATAATCTTTTCGTTCACACAAAGGCACTCAAGAGGGTTGTCACCACTTACCTGTTCAATTTGTTCAATCAATCAGACCCTTGCAACAGTGGACTGGATATTTTAAACCGTTAAAAACCTTGTCATGAATAAAGTGTTGGACAACATATTCTTCATCGTCAGTCCAACCCATAGTGCCACAACCTCCACCATGGGGGAGAAAGGAGGCAAGTCCCAAATCCATCCCAGACAGAACAGGAATTGAACCCCATGCTGTTGAGATCAATCCGATCCGTATCAGCTGTCCAGCTAACTGAACCAACTGGCCACCCCAGGAGTCCAAAGTGATATGCAATATGTAATTTTACATGCACGTTGTAGTCTGAAACTATGAATAGTGATGGTAGAGGCTCCAAATCTCTCTCCATCACGTGGCTGACCAGAAATCTCGCATGATGTTACCATCTGCCATTGGTGTTTTTGGAAAGATTTGCAGATTGACACTTAACCTTTTGGCAGGGTTATGAACACAAATTTCTTAGCCATCAAGAACAGGGGCGTGACTCTCCAAAGGCTTCCCTTCTCAATGCCTCATCTCTAGATCAGGTATCCTGTGTGGCATCTCAACGAAACCCTTCTGAAAATCCAATACCCACATCCACTGGTTCTCCTTTACTAATGCTACAAGTTACACACTCAAAAAACTCTCAGGTTTGTCAAACATGATTTCCCTTTCATAAATCCATGTTGATGCCTAATCATATAACTCTTTTTCAAGTGTCCAGTTATCATATCCTTTATACCAGATTTTTACATTTTCTTTGCTGCTGACATGAAACCAACAGGTCTGTAGTTCTCAGTTTTCCCTCTCATTCCCTTCTTAAATAGTAGGGTTACAATTGTTAGTTTTCAGTCTGCAAAATGCTTTTCAGACTCTAGAATTTTGAAAGTTAACCACAATGCATTTAGTATCTCTGCAGTCACCTCCTTAACACTCTGGAACACAGCTCGTTTGGTCAAGATGATTTACCAACCTTAAATCCAATTAATTTTTCAAATACTGCCTCTTTATTAATAATGATTTCTTTCAGTTCCTCATTTTCACTAGTTTCGTTGTTCCTTAGTATTTCTGGGAGATTTTCTGCATCTTCCTCCATGAAGACAGATACAAAGGGTGACGGAACTGGCGTTCAGAGTCGGAAATTCCGTAGCAGTCCCAAAACGCGGTTAACGCTGGTGAGATTTCCCATAGCGATTGTCCCTGCCCCCTGTCAATGACATAATGGGAATCCCAACATTCACCAGTGAACGTTGGGATATACATTTGAATACAATTAAATATCATTATCAGGCTTTAACACCTGGCAATCCATTCCTCCCTATTCGATTGTCCATCCACATTGGTCTCCCAGGTTGTGCACCTGACAAGCAGAACCCTCCAGGGGAATTTAGGTGAGCTTCCCACTGAGGGGCAAGAGTGTCATTTCCAGGCACTGCCCCCTGGCACTTTCTTCCAACTGGCATTACACAGGTTATGCCAGGGTAGTGCCTGGGTACTGCCGAAGACAGTGCCAGGGAACAGTGCCGGGGTGTTCCTTGGTGGTGGTGGGAGGGGGCAGGGTAGGTGCTTCATGGGTGGGTGTTCCTTGTGATGGTGGTCCGTGCAGGGAGGGGGTTGCACGGGCGGGTGTTTCTTGGGCACTAGGGTTGCATGGGGGATGGTGTTGTTGGGGTGGGATTTCCGCCCTTTCATTTTATTTTGACTGTGAGCTGAGGGATATAAGAAGAAAAGCTGCCTTTGAGGCTGGCAGTTTCCTTGCAGTTTTTCCCACCTGCTACCCCACTCTGCCTATTTTTGGGAACATTGCGCCTAAAGTAACTGTTTCGTTTTATCACCAATTCCTTATTCTCCATTTTAAATTCTCCTGTCACCACCTGTAATTGAGCCATCTTTGTCCTTGCTAATCTTTTCCTTTTTACATACTTAAAGAAGATTTTACAGTCACCTTTATTTTACTCAGTCACTTGCATTAATACTCTCTTTTCCCTTTCTTTATCAGTTTGGTCATCTTATGCTGGATTCTAAATTGCTCCCAATCCTCAGTCTTATCACTTTTCCTGGCAATCTTATCTATGCGATCTCCAACATCTTTTGATAGCCACGGTTACTTCAACTTTTCTGTTAGGTTTGTGTGTCAGAGAAAAATATATTTGTCGTCAACCATGCAATACTTCTTTAAGAATTCTCCATTGTCTATCTACTGTCAAATCTTTTAATAAATTGTCCCAACCCACCACAGTCAACTTGTCCCTCATACCTTCATAATTTCCTTTTTCAGATTTAGGATCCTAGTTTCCGAATGAATTAAATCATTTTCAAGCTTCATGTAAAACTCCTCAATTATGTTAATTACTCGCTTCAGAGCCTCAACTGGCAGCAGGACTTGAAGGCCATCTATGGTCTTCCCTGCCTCAAATCTAATAGGGTGGAGCTGGGAAGGTACTGGTATCCCCACGTGGTAATCTCCCACCTTATCAAATACCACTCATTACCAAACCCACCACTGGGGTAGCATCAAATTCCACACAATGACTGAGATTTTCTTCGATTACAATGTTGACGAGGAACTGTATTGTTAGATTGTGACGTGCTGTAATCATCCACTGGTGAAGAAAAGCAAATATTTACTGGAAAACTGAAGAAAATATGCTGCAGAGAGTATAGTGTTGAATAAACAATGACACAGCCCATGGCCATATTAAAAACCCATTGCAATATATGTATTGCTATTCAGTCTCCTCGTCCAACTCTACATATAAATGAAATCGGGTGCTAAGAATGTTGTCAATGCTAATAATGTAATGTTGGAATGGCATTAAGGTTGTACCAATAAGATAAATGCATGAGACTTATAACAATGTAAGACTTGATGAAAACCAAAGTAACTCTATGGGTAGTATTTCAAGGATGGTGAGTGATCGGTGCTCACCATCCCGAGAGTGGGTGTGTAACGTGCAGCCACCAACTCTCAAACTTGCACTGCCATTTAATGCTCACTTGAGCATTGATTGGTTAAAATTCTGCACCATATTCATGGGATGAAGACTTGGGAGGAAGTGTAGTAGGAGGGTCTGGTACATACAGGGTTAATATGGGACTGAGTACGGTACCACCCATACAGTCATGTAAGACACATGACCTAGACCTGGCATCAGTGTGGTGGTGGCCAGAGACACGATAAGACCTAGGATAGAGATACCTCCTTGCATGTACCCTCTACTGTATTGTTGTATATTGTTATAAGTTGTTAACAAAAACTTGTTGTTAACCTACAGAAGACTAAAGAGGCTTCTTTAACAGAAATGTTCTGCAACCAACACCATCCCAACAGTAGGTAATCTATGCGCTGTTTCTGAGTTGCTTCTAACATTATTGCCTCTGTAGCAACATGCCTGAACAGTATGGTTCCTATTAACCATGTGAAAAGCAATAAGTACATTTCATGGTATTCAGAAGCATTACCCTCAAGTCTTCGAATATGTTTATGAAGATTAAATATTAAAGGGAACAATGTGATTCTTTCACATGAGATAACAATCGGGGTAAGATACTGGGGCTGATTTTACCAAATTGCTCTAAGTGCCGGGTGCAGTCGTAAATCAGACCCACGCCCGGCAGCCGCGCTCCAGCGCCCCCATACGCCTTGTTTTGGCGCGGGTCCAGTGGGCGGGGCCTAGCACATTTGCATCTGCCGGAGAACCGAACAGCGCATGCGCAGTTCGGGGCCGACAGCACTCAGCGCGCCCGAGCGCGGACGTCAAAGGCAGCACTGACAGCACTGCTGTCTACGCTGCCTTTGACTTTCCCTGGTGGGGGTGGGGGGGTAGGGGGGGGTGGGATGTGACGTCTCTTCCCGGGGGGGGCGATAGAGGGGGATCTGACGTCTCTTCCCTGAGTGGGGGGGTAGGGGGGGTGGGATGTGACGTTTCTTCCCTGGGGGGGGAGGGGATAGAGGGGGATCTGACGTCTCTTCCCTGAGTGGGGGGGTAGGGAGGGGATGTGACGTCTCTTCCCGGAGGCGGGGGGGGGGGGGGGGGGCTAGGTGGGGGATCTGACATCCCTTCCCTGAGGGGGGGGAGGGGTAGGGGGTATGTGACACCTCTTCCCTGAGAGGAGGGTGGGGGGGGGATCTGACGTCCCTTCCTGAGGGGGGGGGGGGTAGGGGGGGGATGTGATGTCTCTTCCCTGGGGGGGGGTGGGGGGGGATGTGATGTCTCTTCCCTGGGGGTGGGGGGGGATGTGATGTCTCCGCCCCCCCCCAGGGGCAGAGATGTCACATCCCCCCCTCAGGGAAGAGACATCACATTCCCCCCCCCCATCCACCCACCCCCCCTCCCCTCAGGGAAGAGATGTCACATCCCCCCCTAAACCCCCCTCCCCCCAGTGAAGAGACATCATCCTACCCTTCAGGACCCCCGGAGCAAGGCCAGGATCCAGGATCGCAAGATGCTTTCGACGGACACCAGGGATCAAGGTAGGTCGGGGGCCCGGGGAATCTGATCCCGGGGGTGGGGGGTGCTGCTGGTAGGGCCTGCGTCCCAGGGTGGCCCGATCGGGGGGCGGTGGGGGGGGGGGGGGCGGTGGGCCGCCGGGGTGGTTCATGGGGGCGGTCCGCGAAGGGTGGTCGGGGGCGATTCGGCGGTTCAGTTGCTGAGTTGAAGCCCTATCGGACTTGAATTCAGCAACACGGTAAATGCGCGGGCGCCGATCAGATCGGAGCCTCGTAAAGTGGGAATCCTTGGGTAAGTTGGGCGCGGGCTTCATTATGCCGATTTAAATGCATGCAAATGCATTTAAATCGGCCCGCTGGCCGATTCGGGCGCGCGCCGGATCGGTGCCCGGATCGGCCGTTGGTAAAGGCGGGATTGGCCTTGGGTCGGGTCTGGACTGCGTTTTAGGCCCAACGCCTAACTTTACCATGCTTTCGCGCCCGTTAATTTTAGTGAAATCGGGCCCACTGTGCGAAAGGTTCGGTTGATTATTTTGGAAATGGTGAACACATGGGCGCAGTTAACCATTCAGGGAGAGGAATACCATAGGCTCTAGTTAAACTCAGGATTTGTCTACTAACAGGGACTCCAAAATCATTACCTTTGAGATGTCAGGCTTGAATAACTCATTAAAGATTTCACAGCTTTGCAGAAGCTGCAAAAGATATTCATGTATAGAGTTCGTATGCTGCCGTTTGTAATATAATTTAAATAGGTACCTTCTAATCACATTCAAAAGGTGGAGGAAGAACAATCCAAATTCTACATTAAAACATGTTACATTCTGATAGTAATTTAAAACAATGAACTGTCATCCCTCTACCAATCCCCCACCCACCCATAAAACCATAAGGCCCCTCCAACTTCCCACCCACACCTGATTTACATACACGAGTAGAAGATTCCTGTTGCCTGATTTGCATGTTTCACCAGTGCTCCAACTGTGTCCAAACTGGCCGCTGAATAATAAAAGCAAAATTCAATTAACAACAGGCAGGCAGTTATTATTTATTAATTTAGACAATAAATTAAGATCCCTGTGGTTGCACCAAACTTATTGAGATCATCCTTTAATGATCTAAGTGGCAACAACAATCAAAGTAGTATTAATTCAGCAAATCCACAAACACCAGTGGTTTTAAGGGGGAAGAGCGATGAAAATTAACTATTCGCTACTTTAAAAAAGGAAACCTATTGCTGCCTCGGCTTATGACGCCTCTGTTGCACTCCTGCACAGAAGGTGAACACAGATACAACGAGATGTATCCTGCCGCCAGATATGTTATTGAACTCACCATAGATATACTCATGGAATTTCTGGTATCGTGTTAGATCAGGACCATTATACAGCCAAAGGCTTCTGATCATTATGGTCTGTTGCATTCTACATAACATCACATTTGAAGGCGATTTGCATGTGGAATTGGTGTAGCAAATGTCACAGAAGGCAGTTTCAGAATGAGCACATTAGTAGCTGCAAGAATAATTTGGCAGAACTGAATGCAGGGTAGTCCCTAATTTCCAGTCCTTCCAGCATTTTCCAAGCCTCGCAATAAATCATACAAACCCAACAGTGCAGAAGGTGACCATTTCGCCCATCGAGTCTGCACCGACAACAATCCCGCCTAGGCCTCATTCCCGTAACCCCACATACTTACCCTGCTAATCCCTCTAACCTTCACATCCCAGGACACCAAGGGTCAATTTAGCATGGCCAATCCACATAACCTGCACATCTTTGGAGTGTGAGAAGAAATGGGAGCACCTGGAGGAAACCCACGCAGACACGGGGAGAACATGCAAACTCCACACAGACAGTGACCCAAGCTGGGAATCAAACCCAGGTCCCGGGGGCTGTGGGGCAGCAGTGCTAACCACTGTGCCACCGTGCCGCCTACTGTGTAGATTCTGCACATTCTCCCCGTGTCTGCGTGGGTTCCCTCCAGGTGCTCCGGTTTCCTCCCACACTCCAAAGATGTGTGGGTTAGCATGATTGGCCATTTAGTGTCAGGGGAATTAGCAGGGTAAATGTGTGGGGTTATGGGAATAGGGCCTGAGTGGGATTGTGGCCGGTACAGACTTGATGGGCCGAGTGGCCTCCTTCTGTACTGTAGGGATTCTATGATAATCTATGCTAATGCACAATAGGCAACAGTGTGCACTATTTATTAAAAATCAAAATCTCTAACATTTGCATAGCCACATCTCTGCCAGCCAGATGACACATCTTGGCAAGGACATAACTTTTCCTCAGGCTCTGAGTGCAACATTGCAAATAGTGTGCCAATGTGTGTGTTGCATTTTACTAATAATTTGTAAAGAAAGTTGTTCGTTACTTCACGCTGTAAACCTCAGCTGAAGTCATTTGAGCTGGGCGGGCTCAATCAGAGCTATTGTAGGACCCAACCCTTGGGGATTTTTTTCCAGAGTTCCTCACAATACGGCGAATGCTCAGCATTAAAAATGGAAAATTCTGCCTTTTAATTTGACCAAATTGTTGGTGTATTCTACAGGGAATAATAGTTGACTACTGCTGACTGACTCAATGCATTGATCATTACTGCCTTGAAATTCCCTGATGAGGTACATTTCAGTCGAAGTTTGGAGAAGCTGTCACCCTGGAACTCTACCACTGTTCCCAAGTTCTGGGGCGGAATTTTCCAGCCACCCCGTAGCGGGTTTTCCGGTGGTGAAGCAGGCTCATCAGTGCCAACTAGTGGGATCTTCCAATCTTGCGGATGTCTACGGCATTTTGCTTTATTCACCCTTTCTGCCACTGGGAAACCTGGCGTGTTAGTCACATTCAGTGAGATCTACTGATCCCACCGGTGGGAAGAACCAGAAAATTCCACCCTTTGAGGTCAGACAGAGATCCTGAAATTTGAATAAACATCTGGGGAGGCATCCAAATATGCGATTGAAAGGCATAGTGGGGAGTGAGTTGGGAGGCTAGGTTGGTTGCCAGATTCCTGTCCAGGAAGAAAGAGGATAGCGTGATGAAATGATAGCCTGGGAAATAATTGGGCCCCATAAGTGCAATGGACTGGAAATACATCTAATTAGAGGTCATGCTGAGTCCCTCTGCAGGTCAATAGCATAGAATCTCAGAACAAAAATATATGTATCATAGAATCCCTACAGTGCAGAAGGAGGCCATTTGGCCCATCGAATCTGCACCGACTCACTGACAGAGTATTTTACCCAGGCCCTCTCCTGCGCCCTATCCCCATAACCCCACACATTTGCCATGGCTAATCCATCTAACCTACACATCCTTTGGACACTAAGGGGCAATTTAGCACGGCTAATCCACCTAACCTGCACATCTTTGGACTGTGGAGGAAACTGTTGCACCCAGAGGAAACCCACGCAGACGTAAGGAGAACGTACAAACCCCACACAGTCACTCAAGGCTGTTATTCAATCTTGGTCCCTGGTGCTGTGAGGCAGCAGTGCTCACCACTGTGCCACTGTGCTGCCCGCACGGCACGTACTAACTGTTAAATTTGCAAATTTCGTCAATAGTTAAGTTCTTAAAAAAATATTATTTTTCTTGAAGATTTATCAAAGGCTTCAAAAAGACCATCACAGAATTATGATAAAAACAGTCACTATCAGTATATAATACAAATGTTTCAGTCATATTTGCATAGTAGATGACTGGCTATGGAAGATACATTTTACATGGGGAAAATGTCAGTACTATTTTATATGATAAGAATTCAAAGTATGAATTAAAAATTGAGAACAAGGATTGAATCTTCCTCTGGGCTTTGGAAAAAGCTACCCGTGCACTTTCACAGCTTGTAAGCTGCACACAACATGTGTGATTTCACATGCTATTTTTATCTTTGCACTTCAGGATCATGTTCACAGTTCAGGTTGTGAGCTTTGAACCTGTGAGGGGGGAGTGTGAATGCAGAGGCAGATTGTTAAGAAAGCTTGCCTTGGTTCTCCAACAGAGTGCCCCAGCTCCCACCAGTGTTTAAAGGCCCACTAACCTCACCCTCACCAACCCCCATGCCCCCCCACCGCCCCAAGCCACCTCGATGACCCACATGTATTTTCCATATCCCTTCAGGTCATCCATGCCACCCTTATGCTTCCATGTATCCTTCATGCCCCTCCAATTCTCCCAGGGTACAACTACACCCCCAGTATCCTCCATTCCCCCCCTCAGATCACCCATATCACCTCTATGTCTCCCGTGTATCCTCCATTGCCATCACTCAGTGTGTACTATGTATAATTAAACATTGATAATAGCCACAGATGTCCAAACAATAGACAACTCTCACTTCAATTTCAAAGCAGAGTGCCTGTCAATCAAGGGAAGCAGGTGGTTAAATTTTTTTCAAGGCCAGGATTTTATAGCCCCTTCCACTTGGCAGGACATTATAGTCCTGCCAAAGTGAACGGCAATTTAAATAGCCCACCACATCTGCCGGTGGGAGACACACCATGGCAGGGCCTTAAAATCCCGGCCCGAGTGTCAAAACCATTTTTTTAAAAAATCAACCATAGTTTATTAGATCAGCAAAGATGACAGCACAAGCTGACAGGACATATTGACACAGTTTTCACTGCATTATAATGTTTTTTCCATTGGGAAAGCACTGTATTACATGTGGACAAGTACATAAAGCTAGTCAACGTTGGGGTCAACACCATGAAGAATCACTGCATTAAAGACACATCTACATTACATTCAAGCACATATTGGTGACATTTGTAAGCATGAAAACACTTTGGCCAGAATTCTCTGACCTCGTCTTTGGCTGGGATTCTCCGGTCCCATTGCTCTGAATGGAATTTTGGCTGAGCGCCAAATTCTCCATTCTCATTGGTAGCAGTGGTGGGGCGTGCGACGTCGTAGAGTTCCAACCTTTATACTTACCTTTCAGAATGGTCCAGACTATTCTGCATGCTTTTCATTCTCTTCATGAACTCTCAAAGCTGGCATGTTTTTCCAAAATCGAGTCGAAAATGGTATGTGGAAGGAGATCTGATTTTCATCCTCCCTTTTAAAATGGGATAAAGGACCTGGGTTGGGTTGGGTGTGCGGTTTACACACTAGACATTCCCATCCAACAAAAAGGCCAGAGGAAAGTGGAGTGGGGTCCGCACTGTGGAGGAAAATCAGATTTCCTCTAAAAAAAATAGATATGCCATTTGCGCACTTAAACGCTTCTGAACCCTGATAAAAATTCAGCCCTATATCTGCAGTACTTACTTCATGGGCCAAAGTAATCTCTTGCTAAACACAACCAAGGCTACCAACATTTATATATATATATATATAGGATGTCTGGCAGACTTGGAAATTTCAATGATTATTTATAGACGTCTTGGCCTATAATAAGAAATTAATAAAGGCACACATGAGATGTGAAGTCTGGCCATGAGCTGAATATTTATGTTATTTAATGAGTCCCTGGTCAATTTCTAACAATTTAATTTTTCATATTTTTTATAATCATAGGGTCATGCAGCAAAGAAACAGCCTTTCAGTCCACCATGTCGATACCAACCTCAAATACCGATCTGTACTAATCCCATTTACCAGCACTTGGCCCATTACCTACTATGCCTTGGTGATTTAGCTTAAAGTTTATTTATCAGTGTCACAAGTAGGCTTACATTAACACTGCAATGAAATTATTGTGAAAATCCCCTAGTCACCACAATCCGGCGCCTGTTCGGATACACTGAGTGAGAATTTAGCATGGCCAATGCACCTAACAAACACGTCTTTTGGATTTAAATGCTTGCCCAGATGCCTCTTAAAAGTTGGGAGAGTACCTGCCTCCACCACCCTCTCAGGCAGAGCGGTCCATATTTCAACCACCCTCTGGGTGAAAATATCTTTCCTCAGATCCCCTCTAAACCACCTACTCCTCACTTCAACCTATGTCCTCTGGTCTTAGACAAAACTGCCATGGGGAAAAGATTCTTACTATCTACCCTATCTATGCCTCTCGTAATTTTGTATACCTATATCAGATGCCCCCTCAGCCTCATCTGTTCCAGGGACAACAAACCCAGCCTATCCAGTTTCTCCTCGTAGCTGAAACTTTCCATCCCAGGCAACATCCTGATGAATTGCCTTTGCACCCTCTCCAGTGCAATCATGTCATTCTGATTGTGTGGCAACCAGAACTGCACACAGTACTCCACCTGCGGCCTAATCTATGTTTTATAAAGTTGTACCAAGACCTCCCTGATCCTATATTCTGTGTCCCAGCTAATGAAGGCAAGCATTCTGTATGCCTTCTTCACCACCCTATCTATCTGTGCTCCCATCCTCTGGGACCTATGTTAGAGAAATGATTTCAGACTGGAACCATATGCGGATGGCAGCCTGATATCCAATTTTTATTGGTCTCCTTACAATCAGGAATCTTTCAGAAATTCAAGTTTTATTTCAGCTCAAGTCCATTCTATCAATCAGGGAGAGGTATGGTTCAGGATCACCAAATGTGCAGTGGAAGACAGCAATTGAATATTACGGACCAAACGGAAACATTAGCACAAAACAAGACATTCACCAGATAGAAAGAGGTCATATGGCCTATTCTGTCTGTGTTGGTTTCATGCTTATGGTAATCTAAAACTAACCCCATTCTACCCTTGATTTATCAAATTCCCATGTTGAAGTCTTCTAGATTGGGTTGGATCTCCAGGTGTTACTCTGCAAACTGATCAACAAATTAGTCTCTTAGATGTCCGTGCTGAGGCAATGAAAGAGACCTAGTACAATTTTTAGTTTATAGAATTTTTAAAAATTGATTTTCAGACAAATCGTACTCTATCTGTGAAAATAAAAGTTTACCTCTCGGTAGTTTACTCAATATGTTCAGCAGTCAAGAATCACATCTGTCCTCAGTGCTCATCAGTAAATCTGAAGTGTATGACTGAACAAAGTGGCAAAATCAGCTTAGTTTATGCAACACTCAGTCAGAATGTTGAGAGCCTTAAACTATCTGTGAACCATCTCAGAAAGACAATCCACTGATATGAATAATAGAAAAAACATTTAGCCACATTGGGCACAGATAAAATTTACCACCACCTTAATGTTTATTCCGTGGTATAAGTGAAATGAAATGCTTATGTTGACTTCTAATTGTTCAAGGGAACTAAAATTGTGAGACGAGCAATCTGGATCCTGAAGGTTGCTTTCCAACTATTACACTGCCCATGGAACTTGCTGAATAAACTTGATCAGATGTTACTGTGCAATGTTATGTACAAAACTATCTTTCATATCTTTCACCCAGTTATAATCACAATTCTCACTAATTCAACCACATGTTAAAAATAATCTAATTTTCAGGGAGATGTTACTACTGAAATGGAACTTGATTCTTTTCCAATGTAACTATTGTAAATGGTAATTATGGCATTTCTGGATGCAGCTTATAGTGTTGATTCTATTTGTCATTTTTATCTGTCATTGTAATCATGTTGACATATGGCTGATTAATCCAGACAGAGAGCCTATTTAATTAAACGCCAGGCTACTAAAGGAATTGTTTCCTTGGAATAGGTTGCTTTTTGCATCAGATTTATCAGAAGGTCAGGATTCAGTTAGAATGAACTTACACACATATATTTAACACAGGACCTTATATTCACCACATTTTCTAGCATATTAACTACCCTAGTGCTACTCAAACAAAATGCATTGCCATACAGACCAGAACAATTCCAAGTTCTATTCTCAATTTATGTTTCAGCTAGGATGTCACTTTGCAAATAAAAAATGGCCACAAAATCCCTGAACTTGAGAGAAAATTTGTTGTGCCTGTATATGTGTTTGCCTGTGTGAAGGAAGCAGGACCCTGACAAGGCTTCATGAAAAGCAGGCCAGAATGGCAGGATCCCACGGCAGATTCTGCACTTGGAATCTCATTAATTATGCACAGGCTGAGTCACTTAGCATATCGCCAGCTGATTTGACCACCCACCACTAGCTGGCAGCTTCAAAAGTTCCAGTCCATACTTAAATACCAGCCTGGCACACTCATACCAGTCTCTCCATCCCACCTGTCTTCACCAAACCAAGATGCAAATCCAGGGGAACAAGGCTAGCAGCCTCAAGAGGAGGTCAGTTCTTGATTCAACCACCCTCCTCCAAACCCATGGCCAGCAGGAAGACTGACCCACCTGTTGCCCATGCCACATTTGGATCTCTATCCCCGCCGATGGAGTCTTCATCCATCCCCTTCCTATAAACGACATGCTATCCCTTTAACCTCCTTGTTTGTGAGCTTTTCACGAAGCCTTGTCAGGGTCCAGCTTCCTTCCCCTTGGTCTTCCATCTGTTCGCCATTGTTCTTCATCTTCATCCACCCCCTTTCCATTCTGTCTGCCATCGTGAGCACTCAACCTTCTTCCTCCTTCCCCCTTGCACAGCTCTACCTTCCACATTGCACCCCCTGTCTTCATTAAACCACCCACCCACCCACCACCCAGGCCTTATCTCACATTCTATCCCTGGTCAAACTTTGGACCTTTGTTGTGGTGGCTGCATGATGTCCACAACACAGTGCTGTCCAGATAGACAACGGATGACACGGGGAAGGAGACCCCTGTACTCCCCAATTCCAGACACAGCACTGGTCCGAGATGGTGACACAGGAGGGTCCATGGGTCCAGCAGCACGGTGCTGTCCATGAAGACCAACTCAGCATGGAGATGGAGGGCAGGAACCAGTCTTCCCCGGCAGAGTGGTGGACAACGCATCAGAAGCAGCAGTACTATGACAGAATGCTTTTTTGCTCTCACCCCGAAGATTTTTTGTGAACTGTGGGCCGCCTTGTGCACGTCACCCTTTATCAATCGGGTTTCAGACTGACGGAATTTCACGTTGGTGTTACACAAGATTGGGAGGCGTAACGGGATGCCGGCGGGCAGCTGTTTTACTGAGTATTCATGAGATGCAAATGAATGAAAATGCCGTTCACATCACCAGCCAGTGGGAAGACTGACCCACCTCTTGTCCAGCATTGCATCCATTACTCTGGAAACATCTCTTTGCTTTGCTGTTCCTTGTTTTGAATTGCAGCTATTTTCTTCAGTACCAGCTTACCTTTGAGAGGGACAGCTGGCCTTAAGAAGAGAAGGTAGATGGGCCTACATGCTTTCCAAACCACCTAATCTGCTTTTCCCCCACATCATTGATGGCAGAGAGTGCCATTTAAGAGAGGAAAGCAGCGTGAGACCAACTTTAATGAGCTTGGGATGCCAAATTCACATATTGCTCACCTCGGAATGAAGGGGCAAAGATAGGTCATAGGTCATAACATCCAAAGATTCACACAAGTCCAAGGATCTACCCCATTGGTGCCTAAGCATAAGGCTGCCTTCTAGGAAAGAATTCCATTGTCTTTGTGAAAGATAGAATATACAAACTGTTGGGTTTTCATACTGAAGTGCTGGGGACATTGTCATTCAGTCTAGACTGGTTCGCCAAGCACCTCAGCTTGTCACATGTTTACATGTGTAATTGTCACTGTGGCGGAGACACCATTATTATCTCTAATGACAGAACCATCAAATATTTGCCAGCGAAGTGCACACTGTGTCCTAATTTGAATCTTTTATTCAGAGCGGACACGTACTGTTACTGTCTATCAACATGATAGGCAAGCGGCAAGCCATCTCCTATAATTGTGCAATTGTGGTTTTCGACACAAGCTGTCTGAATCATGGGATGAGTATGACAAGCTTTCTCAGATTTATTTTTATTTAACTTTATGCTGAGTCACATTGGCTTCTGCAGAATCTTACTCTACAGTATGCCTACTTGATTACTTTTAATGTATGCTACTTGTTCCAGCAGTAACATTTTCCTGTCAGCCCTGGGCCTGGGGCCTGGGCCTGAATTTTCCTCCATTGAGCACGCGCACTCCGGAGGACTGGAAACAGGCGCAAAACACGCTTCTGGTCACGATCTGCCGGGGTATGTGATTTCACGCTGGCTGGCCAGTTAACGGGTGGCCACCATGATATGTGCACTGGGAAATGCTCAGCGCAGCTAGGGAGGGTGGGCGCCCTGAATAGGGAAGGTGCAGGCTGGTACTTTTAATGTGCTCCCTCAGGTGGACAGCCACTGCAGTGATGTCCCAGGGAGCTTCAGGCCTGTAAAACAAAATTTACGAGGCAGCACATTCAGACACAAACCTCAGTCCCCAGGCAACTTATAAACTTTTATTTCAAATTGGACAGTTCATACCCGCCAAGGATTGCGGTTGTAGCTAAACCTAAAGACTGCCTGGCCAACCGGTTCGCTCACCCTAAAAGCGGACGGGCTGAGTAAAATTGTGTTAAATTTGCTCCTTAATGAGATAAATTGCCTGCTTGTTTGTCAGTAGGGCGCTTCCGACACTTGCTCATGCCAGTAGACCAAAATATTGCACAAGTGCGCAATAACGTCCGGACATGTATTTTGACGCAATTTCATAGGCCTTCAAGTTGGGCACATTCTCACCTTTGCAACATAAAATTCTGGCCCTGGAGTAGTTTGTCGTTGAGCTGTATAATTTCCAATACATAGCCCAAAAGTAGGAGGGCCCATTGTGTTATTACAATTACGACATTAAATCGTTGCATGACCTAAATGTCCGAGCCTGGAACTGAAAGAGAGAAACTGATTTTTGTGTGAAATGCAACCAAAATGTACTAAAAAATGGCCAAAATTATAATAAGTTGATAACCATGAGTAAATGTAAGACTTTCTTCCTTGGCTGAAGGCTTTTGTCTCTCTTCTGGACAACAACAGCATATGGCAACTTGGATGAAGTTCCACCAAAGGTGATACACTTTTATTAAAGTTTATTTAGTAGTGTCACAAGTAGGCTTACATTAACACTGCAATGAAGTTTCTGTGAAAATCCCCGAGTCACCACACTCCAGCGCCTGTTCAGGCACACTGAGGGAGAATTTAACATGGCTAGCCAACATGTCATCCAGACTGTGGGAAGAAACCAGGGCATCCGGAGGAAGCCCGCGCAGACATGGGGAGAACGTGCAGACACCGCACAGACAGTGACCCAAGCCAGGAATCAAACTCAAGTTCCTGATTCTGTGAGGCAGCAATTCTAACCAATTTGCCACTGTGCCATCCCAACCACTGCACAACCATTACACAACCATTACTTAGATTCCATGCTTGCCAGAGTCTATCTCAGTGGTCAATACCATGACGAATCGTCTATACATGACTTCTGAGTAACTGACCAAGTCACTCTAACCCACTGTAGCAAAGCTGTTTCCATGAACTCTTTCTTTGTACCTTTTTTTTGCCATGCACCTGTGCCATAGCAGGTAAAGCCTACTTTTAGTCCATGTAATTGTTTTTAATGAATCACTGTCTTTTCCATGTTTTCCCCGGATGTCTCCCGGCTAGGCTCCCTTTTCAAGTTTACACCTGAGGTAGCATAGCCAGCTTGGTTCTGCTTTGTTATCTCCCACACCATAATCAATCTCCAGAACTGGAAGAAGAAGGCACATTTATTGTCCCTTCATAAGCCTCAGTCTATCTTCTCTGGCACAAGCACTTCTACAGGTTAAGGCATTTTTTGGAACTTGCTGATTCAAGCAAGTTTTCACATGTCCAAGTTAATCACCATACTTTGTGTTTTGAGCCCGCATTTTGTTCAGTACAGGTATTCAAATATCTTCAGGCTGGGCTCTTCTTTCACATCTATGTTCCAAACTATAAACATAAGGCAGACTCCACACATGGGGCCTGATTTTACCATTTTCATTCTAAGTGCTGAATCTGGGCGCAATTCAGATCCGACTTGGAAACCTGCTTTCAGGCGCCCCCATACGCACTCAGCCTGAAAAAAAAAATCGCAAGTCTGAATCGCGCTGTAGGCGGGGCTTAGCACGCCCTAAACGATCGGAACTCTGAACTGCGCATGCGTAGTTAGAAAAAATTTTGAAAAAGTGTGCCCTGTCAGATCGCTCCCGGGCCGCAGAAAGCAGAGAAAGCGGCCCGGGAGCGAAAAGCGGGAGCGATGGCCCCCACAAACATCACTGTCCCCTTTATCCACCCACCCTCCCCACTACCCAGACCGATCGCAACCCCCTGTCCCCTTCCCCCCCAACGATCGCCCACAGAGTGGCAGCGGACCCCCCCGCCACCCCCCCCCCCCCCCCCCCCCCCCCCCACCACCAGAGATCCATCTGGCTTCCCCCGCACCCCCTCCCTCCTCCCCCAGAGAATGATCTGGCCTCACTCCCTCCCCCCCCAGAGAATGACCTGGCCTCAGTCCCTCCCCCCCAACCAGACATCGATCTGCTCTCCTCCCCCTCCCCAACCAGACAACAATCGGCCCTCCCCCCCAACCAGAGAATGATCTGACCCGCTTCCCTCCTCCCCTCCACCACCGGTCAGAGTCAGAGAGCCATTGGAAGCTCTGAACTCGCCTCTTCAGCAGCTGGGGCGCCCGATTCAGACTTTTATTCAGCATGTCCATTTCAGCACGATTCCGGATCGGCGAACGCGGTGGTAAAGGGGGAAATGCTGATAAAGTTGGGCGGGCAGTTCATTAATTCAATTTAAATGCAATTCAAATGCATTTAAATCGCCGTTACGCCCGTTTCAGGCGCGAATCGGATCGCGGTCATTCCCGGGTCTCGGTAAAGTGGGCATCTGCGCGGACAGGGGCGCGGATCGCGTTAATGGCCTCACAGCCGACTTTACCATGTTTTCGCGCCTGAAAACAGGCGCAACGCAATGGTAAAACCGGGCCCATGGTGTTACATCTCAGCCTGTCAATCAATATAAAAGAGGTTACATTGGTGAAATGTGATTTTACATTGACTAACACAATGGGATATGCTTCATGACCTGCAAAGGGCATTATGCTAAAATTTACCAGGCTCCAGATGTCGGGTGCTGGCTTGCATTAGTTCCCCGATATGACTCAAATGACCATCAGGTCATTTGAGTGACGGGTGACTGGAAGCAGACACAATTTCCACATGTCCTCTCAACGGCCATTTTACATTATCATTGGTATTTTTCCGGTGGCAGGCAACTTCCAATCGCTGCCAGCTAAATCGAAGCAATCTCCCATGGGAAAGCCCGGTTGGAACAATATATCCCCAAGCAGGATAATGAGGGGCAGTGAAAGACGCACCGATGGATCTAATGTCCACCCCCAAAAGATTCCCGCTCCAACCCTCAACCCCATCATCTTTTGAATTATTTTCCTCACTCAACTGGCCAGCTCCCGAGATTTCCTGCATTCCTCAGCAGTGACTATCTTGCCTGGTGCTTCTGAGACTTCAGAGTTGCTGGCCCTATAATTGGGCCAGCAGCATTAGAAGCCAGCCAGTCCCACAAGTGGCCATTAAAGAGGCCCCATGTGGTGAAATTACTGAGTAAGTTCACTTTACCCTTCCATCCTTTTTTGAACAAGGTCGTAACATTCACATTTCTCTGGCACCTGCCCTGAGTCTAGTTATGGGCTGTGCCCCTGAAACTTCCATTCTCACTTCCTTCAATGTTCGGTACATTAACTTTCAGAGGGCTCAGGGGTAATTGATTTTAAGTGATTCATTAATGAGCCTAATTACCTCCCTCTTCTGGTGTTTGGGATTCCTGCATTGGGTCCATCCCTCCCCTCACATAATTGGGAGCAGTTTTCCTGACATCAGGAATCCGATGTTGTTCCTCTCACCCAATTCCCCTGCTGGTGGATTCCACTAAATTCAACTTTATACTTAAGAATAAAGTTTTGTTTCTAATGCCTCTTTGATGCTAAAAATATATTTGGTGCAATGTAATTATCATAAAGTGGCCTATTTCTCTTTTCCTAACTCACCTACTTACTGAGGCATTCCATTTATTTTAGTTCTTTTCTTGACACCAGAATGGAACACCTTTTATTTTTTCTAAGACAGCGGCTGATTAATAAGCTATAAGGAAAGTGGGTGTGGGGCCAGTGAAGTTAAAAAATACCGAAGAACAATAACACAGGCCTGGAAGTTCAGGGCTATGTTGATTAAGCGCGTGGGACATCACGAAAGAGCGCCAATTTTAAACCTCCATTCGAGGTTCGGAAAGCTACCAGTCCTGAAGCTCCAAGCTCCAATTGTGCCAAAACCTCCGCTGCTTGCGCTGTTGTTAGGTGATTTTTTTTGCCCTCATTTATTTTTTGGTCTAGCTGCAGCGCACAGAGGCAGCAGACATTCTTTAGGTGAGTTTTTTTTTGTACATGTTTTAAAAAGTTGTTTAACATATAAGTAAAGCACAGAAAGTGAAAGAGTGATTTTTAATTTTTTTTACAGCTTTGTCATGACAACTAATTCCATTAAAAATGTTCTTTCATATATAACAAAGTGGATGTCAGTGTCTGGAATGAACTAAAGCATTTGGATTTTACAATATATTTTAAGCAGTTGTTTAATACGCTTTAAGAGTCTATAATATATTAATACATTTTAAGTATCTCTCTGATGCAACGTTGATCCTTGTGTAACTCAGCAAGTTCAAGTGCTTCAGGAAAGTGTATCCCTTAAAATGACATATGCAAGTCTTCTGTAATGTTTATCTCAATTTTGAGTCTTCCTAATGCAACGTTGATCCTTATGTAACTTGGCTAGTTCAAATGCTTCAGGAAAGTGTATCCCTGAAGATATCATATGCAAGTTTCCTGTAAGCTGATGTGAACTCGGTATTACAGAATCCAGAGCAACTTGAGAATCTGGAGTGTTCTACCACCACTCGAATATCGCGCTTTTTCACTTGATTCTTAACTGAAGTCCTTTTTGAGACTTTGGAGTAGGCATGGGAGAATCATGCTACATGTAAAATCCAAACCCTTCCCTTTCCCCTCTCTCTCCCCCCTCCCTCCTTCCCCCATCCTCTTCCCCCTCCTCTCCTTCCCCCCTTTCTCCCTTTTCCCCTTCTTACCCCTCCTCATATACATCCCTCACCTCCTTGTTTAGTGACAACAGAATTGTTGAGTTAATATATAGATATTTTATTGATTGTTGTTAGAGAATTATATATTTTGTAAGAAACTTGAAAAGACGAGGCAATTAAACATGTCAGTGCAGCTGCTGAAATAAAATATTAAGTTAAATGTCAACATGGGTTTTGTTAAATATTTTCCATTAAAACAAAAAATTCTACTAATGTTTTATTGAAACAAAACAAACATTTAAATATGAAATCATACAAATGCTTTAATGAAACATAGAGAACAGTTAAATATGAGAATTATAAATGAAGTAAGCAAGGCAGAAGAATACTAATGATAAACACATCTAGATTTTTCACGGCCCAAAACGTGAACTCTCCTTTGATCGATCTCATGCAGGTATCCAAATCATGGTTCAAGAAATTCTGACCATATTCTAAATTTAAACACACAAACACTTATAAGCGTGGCACACTTCTAAAAAAGTTACATAATAATACAATGCAGCTTTAGGGTGACATGGTGGCACAGTGGTTAGCACTGGGGCCTCACAGATCCAGGGAGACGGATTCAATTCCAGCCTTGGGTGGAGTTTGCACATTCTCCCCGTGTCTGCGTGAGTTTCCTCCGTGTGCTCCGGTTTCCTCCCACCATCCAAAGATGTGCATGTTAGGCTGATTGGCCATGCTAAATTGCCCCTTAGTGTCAAGGAGATTGGCAACGTAAATTCAAGGGGTTACGGGGATAGGGCCCGTTGTTGTTGCAGGCTCGATGGGCCGAATGGTCTCCTTCTGCACTGTAGGGATTCTCGACAGGAATTGCCAGCCGCATTCACCCCAAAACTGGAAAATCCCACCCAAGGTCAATGGACCTTTCCATGGTCTGCTCCTCACGCGCTACAATTCCCGTGGTGGGTATAACGGGAAAATTCACCCCTATGAATCTAAATAGCACTTCCACAAATTTGAAGCAAATAAAACATTTGTTTATTTATACATATTAAATAATACTCATGTTCGATAATTAAAATAACTTGTAAAATTACAGCTCAAGTGAGCCAATAACAGTAGTGTTAACTACTTAAAAGAAATAGCAAAAAAATGAAATACAATACAAATACATACCTTTTATTAGAGCAGGGGATCCTGTTTTCAATGCAAAATTGCCTTTTGGAACCTGAACCTCAATGGGCGTTCCTAGTCTTGCCGTGCCATAAGGGGGCGTGGTTAACAATCTCTTGCGACGCACTGGGGCCTGGTCAGATGGCTACGCTGAGGGTCCGAGACTGCTGCATCCATCAGGAGTTTCAGCAAAGCTGCTCAGGAAATGTAAGTATGAAAATCCTTTTCTATTTTTGGTGAACCATACATTTCTGTAAGGATAGGATATCAGTAAGGATAGGCAACAATGCCTCCTCTATGATCATCCTCAACACCAGTGCCCTACAAGGCTGTGTCCTCAGCCCCTTACTATACTCCTTATACACCTATGACTGTGTGGCCAAATTCCACTCCAACTCAATTTTCAAGTTTGCTGACGACACCACCATAGTGGGTCGAACCCCAAACAATGATGAGACGGAATCTGGTGAACTTGTGCGATGACAATAATCTCTCCCGCAATGTCAACAAAATGAAGGAGATAGTCATCGACTTCAGGAAGTGTAGTGGAGGACATGCCCCTGCCTATATCAATGGGGACAAAGTAGAAATGGTCAAGAACTTCATGTTTTTAGGTCTCCAGATCACCAACAACCTGTCCTGGTCCCTCCGTGCCAACGTTTTGGTTAAGAAAGCCCACCAACGCCTCTGCTGTCCCAGAAGACTAAGGAAATTTAGCATGTCCACAACAACTCTCATCAACTTTTACAGATGCACCATAGAAAGCATTCTTTCTGGTTGTATCACAGCTTAGTACGGCTCCTGCTCTGTCCAAGACCACAAGTAACTATAAAGGGTCGTGAACAAAGCCTATCCATCACTCAAACCAGCCTCCTATCCATTGACACTGTCTACACTTCCCACTGCTTCAGAAAAACAGCCAGCATAACTAAGGACCCCACACACCCTGGACACACTCTTTTCCATCTTCTTCCATCAGGAAAAAGATACAAAAGTCTGACGTCACATATCAACCGACTAAAGAACAACTTCTTCCCTGCTGCCATCAGACTTTTGAATGGACCTACCTCGCATTAAGTTGATCTTTCTCTACACCCTAGCTATGACTGTAACACTACATTCTGCACTTTCTCCTTTCCTTCCCTGTGTATGGTATGCTTTGTCTGTATAGCGTACAAGAAACAATACTTTTCACTGTATACTAATAAATCAATGTGTCAATAATAAATCAAATCAAATCAGAATTTCCGCTGGCGATCGGACAGAGTCAGAGGATCATCAAGAAGGCCCTGTTCCACACAGTAGTTCTGTTGAACAGTTCTGTAGTCCAAATACATGCTTTATGAAGATACTGCCCTCCACACCGGTGTATATCCATACCTGTCAAGTGGTATGCCTGGGCTACCAATATATCTGAAAATCAAGATCTGGATTTTGCACTCATTCCCACCCCCCTCCCTTCAACAAATAGGGTTAGGTTTTTAAAGTTGTTCAGGTATCTGATTGTTTTAATTTACTCCTGTGCTATGCCCAAATCATAATACAATAGTCAAGCTATGAGAATCTAATTGATAGAGGACAGGTAAAGTACAGGGAAACCTGAGGTCACTTACTGTAGTGCTAATGTATTTACATCCTTTTTCCTCTGACGAAGGCTGCCTTTGGCCAAACTGTTGGTGAGCTAGAATTTGCCTTAATCGAATTTAGAGGAGATATAAAAACTAAACGATACAAAGTGCTCAGTTGTTTGGACAGATTGATGGATGGTTTTAGAAATAGCTTTAATGGCCAGATTGTCTGATCAAATTTATTTAATCTGGAGCTAATTTTTACTTGTTTTAAGTCAACAGGAGGCTGAGAAAGCGAGAGTTTTAGATTGTGTTCATAAATCAGTTGAGAGGATTCCAACTGTGATTGTGATAGTTAAAAGAAACGTATGATAATATCAGTACGTTCAAGGTGCTACCTGAAGTTGGGACCAGACTGCTGATAAATCAAGAAGAAAAGTAACTACAGAAGACTCCCTGGAGACAACATCCAAAGACCACAAAAACCAAACATGACAGAATAAAAGATGCATTTGTTTCCAAAACTGCGAGCAGCTAAGGATGTTTTTATGATAACATTGTTAAAGATATACACGTAAGATTAGATGCTCGGTCTGATTACATTGTTGATATGCTATATTAAGCTGAACACAAATAAAATTTGACACTGAAATTTGGAATTGAGTTTGGCTTGTCACGCTCACGCCATATGTTGGTGAACATATGAAGATGGTGGACATGTTAACTTTTTAAAAAACAGCATGGAATTTGAACAATTTACCTCAACCCATTATGGAGTCTAGGGGGTCAGAAGACCTGTTGTGATTTCTGTACAGTCTCTGGAAAGTCATTAAAATGTAGATATCTGGTTAAAGGACCCTCCCTTGAAAAGACATTCAGGATGCAAGATCACTTGTGGAATTTACAGCTCCTATTGCCTGGATATTTACAGAAACTGAAATAAAATAATTGTAGGCAAACCTGAAACCTAATAAAGAGAGATGTGGAGAAAACAATTTATCACAAGCAGGCGTGTGAATGGCAGCATTCGTTCCCCATTATAGAGCTCTGATAAAGGGTCATCCAGACTTGAAACACTGGCCGGAATATTACCGCCACATCCGCCCCAGCTCGCAGACGGAATTCTCCGTTGGCCTTGGGCGGGATTTTACGATCCTCGCCCGAACGGGGTTGTAAAGTACCTGCCATTAGCTCTATTCTCTCTCCACAGGCACTATCAGACTTGCTGAGATTTTCCAGCATTTTCCGATTTTGATTCATTCCCTATTAGTGTAGTAACGACTTAAGGCTTTGTTAAAGATTATTTTGTTACTGTGTAGGACTAAGACTGAGTTTAATCTCGCATTATTATGTTTCAGAGTTCTTTTAACTTATAGATTGTTATGGTTGTTGTAAGCCATTCATATCCATCCCACGACATCACTGCAGGAGTTCCTCAGGGTAGTATTCTAGGCCACACCATCTTCAACTGCTTGATCAGTAACCTTCCCTCCATCGTAATGTCAGAAGTGGGGATGCTCACCGATGTTTACACAATGTTCAGCACCATTCGTGAATGTTCAGACACTGAAGCAGATTTTGTCCATATGCAGCAAGACTTGGACAATGTTCAGCCTTGGGCTGATAAGTGGCAAGGAACATTCATGTCACTCAAATGTCAGGCAATGACCATCAGCATCAAGGGAGAATTTACCCATCTCCAGTTGACATTCACTGGCATCACCGTCACTGAATCCTTCACTATCATCTTACTGTGGTTAATATTGACCAAAAACTGAATTGGCTTAGTCATATAATAATCCAGGAAGGTCTTCAATCTCTCAAAAAATATTTTTAATGTACAAACTGAACGGTGGTTAGCACTGCTGCCTCACAGTGCCAGGGACCCGGTTCAATTCCGGCCTCAGGTCACTCTTTGTGTGGAGTTTGCATGTTCTCCCCGTATCTGCGTGTGTTTCCTTTGGGTGCTCTGGTTTCCTCCCACAGTCCAAAAGACATACTGGTTAGGTGCATTGGCCATGCTAAATTTGTCCTCAGTGTACCCGAACAGGCGCCAGAGTGTGGCGACTAGGGATTTTCACATTAACTTCATTACAATGTTAATGTTAGCCTATTTGTGACACTAATAAATAAACTTAAATATGGTCAGAAAATGTACTTCTATCAGACCCCTGTTTTAATCTTAACAAAATCGAATATCTCGGTCACAAATTTTATAGCTGCAGTTAGTTTTAAAATAAAGATTTCTGATCACACTAAGATTTTTAGCATCAATGTCAATGGGAGGGATATAGGGCTTTATTTTAACGCGTGAGAACATGTGAATTTGGTGAGGTTGGGGAGGAGAGAGGAGGAGGGGGTGGGGGTTAAAACCAGAGAAATGTACTGTCTTTTGGGAAGTCAGCTCCAACCAAATAAACTTCCACCTTTCACTTAAGTGCACTAGGCTGTGTGCACACAAAGATAAATTTGAGATGTGAGATAGAACAATGGAAGAACAGGATGAAGACAGTTGCCATTTGTTTTGTAGGAAATTCATCCTTTCCAGTGGGGTTTTGTTCACCGAGCTTGTCATGCTATAATCAATCAGCAACAACTGTGATTCTTGAGAAGTAAACAATAAGATCACAAGCTTTTCTTGGTACAGAAATTCAGGATTGAAAAGGGAAAACATGGTGAGCATGTGGTTCCACCTGGGGAAAGAATCACAGTTGCAGTGTTTTGTTTCTTTGTATGTCCCCTCTTCAAAGATATTGGCTAGATTTTCAATTGCTGCTGGGGCACACATTACAAATTGCATTTCAGGAGAACATTACTGGATCCCAAAACCTTTGGAATGCAAAGCAATTTTCCAAGGAAAGGCAAGAGGGGCAACTGGGAACTCACCTGTCTCCCAATTAAATGCTGTTGAACTCATTGATTAGCTCATCAAAAGAGAAGTTTTAAATTTTCAATTGAGAAACACAGGCAACATGCAATTTCTGAGACATTTCAAGGCGCAGCTGTTGTAAATACATTGGAACTATGAGGGTGAATGGATGTACAGTCAACAAGCATAAGAAGCAAAGAATAATGCTCAACTGCTCAACCGGTGACACAACATTGCCACAGCTGGAGCTAAGGGCCTTACATTTGTGAACAATAATTGTTAAAATTCGAAAGAGGGATGTGAGGCTGCCCGTTTCACTTAGACAGCAAAGTTAGGCAGAGGAATTGTCGGCTGAATGAGTTGAAATGAGATTATGACTCTGACATCGGACAGAGTTGCGAAGAGGGGCTTCAGCAGTTGTGACAAACTGGCCCAAACGCAGCCAGAGGAGAAAAGTGAGAGGCTGCAATGGGAAGAAGGTGCGACCTAAAGTACCGAGCTTATCAACTAAGAGTCAGCTACTTTCCCCTGACCACCTGGCGGGGTTTCACTGGCCTCTGGTCCCACCGGTGAGGCCATCACACCTGGTTCCCATTGGTGGGAATCATCTGTGATCCTCACCAGTGAGGACATCCACCGGCGAGGTCGGAAAGGCAAGTGAGCCCGGATTATTACGTCCCGGACTCATTAATGACATTAATATTGAACAGTAAGAAGTCTCACAACACCAGGTTAAAGTCCAACAGGTTTATTTGGGAGCACAAGCCACAAGCCTTCGGAGCACTGCCCCTTCATCAGGTGAGCGGGAGTTGTGTTCACAAACAGGGCACATATAGACACAAACTGAATTTACAAGATAATGATTGGAATGCGAGTCTTTACAGGTAATCAAGTCTTAAAAGTACAGACAATGTGAGTGGAGAGAGGGTTAAGCACAGGTTAAAGAGATGTGTATTGTCTCCAGCCAAGACATGTCACACTATCTGTAACCCCCACAACTTGCCTGGGCTTGCAAAATCTCACTAACTGTCCTGTCCAGCCAGGTGGTCAGGGGCAAGTAGCTGACTCTTAGGTGATAAGCTCGAAACTTTAGGTCGCACCTTCTTCCCATTACATGTCCTGTCCAGCCAGGACATGTCACACTATCTGTAATCCCCACGACTTGCCTGGGCTTGCAAAATCTCACTAACTGTCCTGGCTGGAGACAATACACATCTCTTTAACCTGTGCTTAACCCTCTCTCCACTCACATTGTCTGTACCTTTAAGACTTGATTACCTGTAAAGACTCGGATTCCTACCATTATCTTGTAAATTGAGTTTGTGTCTATATATGCCTTGTTTGTGAACACAACTCCCACTCACCTGATGAAGGGGCAATGCCCCGAAAGCTTGTGGCTTGTGCTACCAAATAAACCTGTTGGACTTTAACCTGCTGTTGTGAGACTTCTTACTGTGCTTACCCCAGTCCAACGCCGGCATCTCCACATCATTAATATTGAAATCAGCCTCACACTATTCCCTATTTCCTGCCCCGCTATGCTACTCTACCAGCGTAGTGGAGTGGAAAGGTTCCGCCCACTAGCGGTAGTACAGTGGTTAGCACTGCTGCTTCACAGCTCCAGGGATCTGGGTTTGATTCCCGGCTTGGGTCACTGTCTGTGTGGAGCTTGCACATTCTTCTCGTGTCTGCGTGGGTTTCCTCCAGGTGCTCCGGTTTCCTCCCACAGTCCAAAGATGTGCGGGTTAGGTTGATTGGCCATGTTAAAATTGCCCCTTAGTGTCCTGAGATGCGTAGGTTCGAGGGATTAGTGGGTAAAATAGGTAGGGATATGGGGGTAGGGCCTGGGTGGGATTGTGGTCGGTGCAGACTTGATGGGCCGAATGGCCTCTTTCTGTACTGTAGGGTTTCTATGATATGTGTGAGTCCTCTCTTTGTCTGTGAGCTGTAGCTTATGCAATATTGAAGTAAGGTGATTTCCAGTAGAATTCTGGAGTTGACTTGGTTCAAGTCTGGACTCTGTTGAAGAGATACTCTTTTGCTTCCAGATTGAGAGAGAAATCTTGCTGCTCTATTCCAGCAGTTTTTCCTGATGGCAGTCTCGTTTCATTTCCTCCTATTGGTATTCTTTTTCTGTTCATCAGAGCCATTTTTAAACAAATTTCTATATAGTCACAAAAAGTAATTCAATTCGTATGTCTTGCTGTTCTTATTGTAGTAATCTTGTTTTTTATCTTTTATCTCAGGTATGTTTTGACATATTTTTGAGATATAAATCAACAGGAGATGGGATTATTTCATCCTCAAATCTCCATGGGAGGGGGTTTGGGGTAGCAGTGAGTGCCTGGTGGGGTGTAATTGGCTGCGTAGCAATCCTCATTGTCTTCACATTATTATAGTGGATTAAAAATCCAGCAATGTGCATTTCTAATGTCTTCCTTTCAATGGTCCATGTTTAAAGTGGGCTTTGACATCCATCCCGTGGGGGAAGTTCCATGTAACGGGTCTGCAATGCAATTCATATAGGCTTTACAGAGAGTGGTTAACTTTACAATATCAGCCATCAGAAGACTTGAGGCAGCCATCTTTAGTTCAGTGTCTTTTCATTTTTTAAACAGTTCAATATGCCTGTGGTTAACAGGTGAAGTTGTAAGTAGATCTCACTCAGTTATCACGTCCATTGTCATGATAATATACGGAGGTGATAGTAGAGGGTCGCATATCACTATTTGGCTAGAAACCCCTGCCCAGCAACAGTGAAGATGATGTATTTTTGCCTATCTTCTGGTACCTTATTCATTGTTAGTTCATATTACACCCTTGCACAAGTATTCTGATGTACTTTGGGATTGTAGCAATTACCATTTATCATGTTAGATTGTGAATTTTATACTGGAGTCCAAGAAATATCTAACCATTGTCCTTTTGAAAATATCAAGTCAGCACAATGTTTCACTGATGCCCTTGTTTGGTTTCTGACAATACCACTTGACTCCAATCCTCAGTATAGGTTTGATCTGGACATGAACACCAATGAATTGCACAGTTGATGTAAGAGTGTCTGTCCTGACATGAAGAAAACACTTGAACAGTGCAACCGAGGTGCCTAATAAAACTAAAGTCAATGGTAATTGAAAGTGAAACTCTCCAGTGGCTGGCACAAAGCAAAATGATCGTGGTTGTTGAATGCAATTACCTCAGGACATCACTGCAGAAGTTCCTCAGGTTAGCACCCTGGGCCCAGCTGTCTTTATTTCTTCCCCAATGATTCTCTCTTTATTACAAGATAAGAAATGTGCTAGGTGCTAAAAATGGCACAGCTTCCACAATCCCTCATATAATGAGGCAAGCCATGCTGTCATTTTTTAACACCTCAATAACATATTAATATGTGCCAAGCAGTATTCAAGCCACACAAATGTCAGTCAATGAGAGAGCCTAGCCACATCAGCACGAGCGTGAAGGAAGTTCATTGCTGCAGAATGACATCCCTCCTACTCATCATTACAGTCCACACAATGAACAAAACTAAAACATGATTTAAAGAGACATCTCAGGACTTAGAACCCATTCAGTGTAGAAGGAGGCCATTTGGGCCACCAGTTTTGCACCAACTCTGGTGCACTGACAGAGAGCTTCTTACCTTGGCACTCTCACTGTCCTATCCCCATAACCCCACACATATTTCCATGTCTAACCTACACATCTTGGGACAATTTAGCATGGCCAATCCACCTAACCTGCTCATCTTTGGACTGTGGGAAGAAACCGGAGCACCCACAGAAATCCACGCAGACATGGGGAGAAGTGCAAACTCTAAACAGTCACCCAAGGCCGGAATTGAACCCAGGTGCCTAGCTCTGTGAGGCAGCTGTGCTAACCACTGTGCCACCGCGCTGCCCGGGCAACCTCAACACTATTAACAGACCACTGCTGAGAACCCTTCCTGTCATCTATAGGAGAATAATACCTGGCAGAATCTCCATATTAAACATCTCTCATCTTTCAATACTATCAGAGAGACCATGCTTTGTGCTCGAGCTGAAAACTTTGAGTAGCTGGCATAAAATTTAGTCAGGATAACATCAAAGAGATAGATTAACCAAAGCCACCTCTTCCTCCTGCTCCCTTTTAATCAATACAATTTCACTAAATAGCTTTCAAAATATTTCCCTCCCTCCCTTATTATGATTGAGACATAGTATATAATTTCATTGTGCTATCAGCTTGTTAAACTGCAAATAAGATAACCTATTTAACTTGTTTATCATTCTACATACCCTCTGTTTCTCCCTCTAATAATCCAGGAAGGTCTTCAATCTCTCCAAAAATATTTTTAATGTACAAACTGAGCGATGGTTAGCACTGCTGCCTCACAGTGCCAGGGACCCGGTTCAATTCCGGCCTCAGGTCACTCTTTGTGTGGAGTTTGCATGTTCTCCCCGTATCTGCGTGGGTTTCCTTTGGGTGCTCTGGTTTCCTCCCACAGTCCAAAAGACATGCTGGTTAGGTGCATTGACCATGCTAAATTTGACCTCAGTGTACCCGAACAGGCGCCGGACTGTGGCGACTAGGGGATTTTCACATTAACTTCATTGCAATGTTAATGTAAGCCTATTTGTGACACTAATAAATAAACTTAAATATGGTCAGAAAATGTACCTCTATCAGACCCCTGTTTTAATCTTAACAAAATCGAATAGCTCGGTCACACATTTTATAGCTGCAGTTAGTTTAAAATAAAGATTTCTGATCACACTAAGATTTTTAGCATCAATGTCAATGGGAGGGATATTGGGCTTTATTTTAACGTGTGAGAACATGTGAATTTGGTGAGGTTGGGGAGGAGAGAGGAGGAGGGGGTGGGGGTTAAAACCATAGAAATGTACTGTCTTTTGGGAAGTCAGCTCCAACCAAATAAACTTCCACCTTTCACTTAAGTGCACTAGGCTGTGTGCACACAATTTTCAGGAGCGGAAGATGGGTTGCTGGTTTTATAAAATCCTTTGATGAGGTGTGACCATTGCTAGCAAGGCCAATATCTGTTGTCCATTCCTGATTGTCCATGAGAAGGTGGTGCTGAGCTGTTTTCTTCAACCGTTGTCGTTCATGCTGGAATTTCAACATTTTCACCTATGTAAATTACTCAATTTGTATACCATTGACATGGATGGTTGTGGAGTAAAAACTCTGAGAGGATTGGAGTGGGTTAGCAACTCCCATGGAGTAATAGGAAGCACTCTGACTCCTCTTGGTTCCATTGGATTTTTGAAGAAAACAAATTTTGACAGCTTAATTTTGGTAATCAACACCTACTCCAATCATCAGTGACCAATATGTGAAAGAGGACTTTTAAAAGCAATGTTTGCGTTGAGACATTCATAGTCACAAGATTTTGAAGGAAATTGCAGGGTCACTTAGCCAAAAAAAAATGGAAGGGTTCCCATGAAGTTTCATAGAATGGAGAATAGTCAGAACATTTACAATAAATCAAAGTGACTACTGGGGGGCTGTGGCACACCTTGATCCATGGAAAAGTGAGTGAATCTTTAAGATTCTTGTAATGTATAACAGAACTCCTGGGGGGAGTGAGAAAGAGAAATAATTTCATGGCATATATAGTTATAAACTAGACTATTAAGATAATAATGCTTACTTTGTTTAACTCTTTTTCAATACAATTATGTTTGTTTTTGTATGATAATATGAAATCCTGTGGCATGGTTCAGTCAGTTAATCACAAGGTGCTCAGATTGCTGTTTGAATGTTAATTGTTTCTAAAATGATCATAACTAAATTGGGGGCTGTTTATGTGATTTTGAATCCATTGACTGCTATGGATACACTGGTTTGCTAATGTTTAAGCTAACTGGGCTTTTTGGTGTATTGAAAAGCAGATTGACTTTGTCAGTTGCTAAGACTTTTTTTGAGAGGGAAGATTTTTTCTGAGCATTTTACAACAATGAGCAAAGATGAGGTTAGTAGCATTAGCAGAAATGATTGAGGGGTTGATTCAAAATTTATAACTTAAAGAGATAATGTTGAACTTGCTTCCCCTGGAGAAGAATCTTGATGATTATATCTGGAAAATGAACTCCATCAGCTGATGCTGAAAGAGAGAAGAGAATTCCTGCCGACATCAAGAATGCCATCATTGCCACCATCTTCAAGAAAAGAGCCAAAGTGGACTCTAGAATGTCCCAACTCTTCATTGGAACTACTGAAAAATGTCCCTACTCTTCATTGCTGGGAAGCTCATCACCTGAATCCTCACCAGGTGCTTTCTCCCTGTCTCTAAAGAAATTCTTTCAGAAAGCCAGTGTGGCTTCCAACCAATCTATGGAACAGTGGACATGATCTCCACTGCTCGACAATTTCAGGAGAAATGCCACGGGAAATATCAACCACTCTACATGGCCTTCATCGATCTGACCAAGGCCTTCGACTCAGTCAATCAGGAAGTGCTATGGAAGACGCTGTCAAAGGCTGGCTGCCCAGAAAAGTTCATTAACATCCTCCCACTCCTCCATGACAAGATGTTGGCAACAATCCCCACTGATGGAAATATGACAGAAACCGTCAAGGTCGAGACTGGAGTCAAGCAGGAGTTTATTATCGTCCCCACCCTTTTCTCAATCTTTATCGCCACCGTCCTTCACCTTGACAAGAACAAGCTTCCCAATGGAGTACACATTGTTTACAGGATGGACAGAAAACTTTTCAACCTCAACCAGTTGAAATCCAAGAAGAAAATGATACTGGCATTGCTCATGGAACTTCAGTTTGTGGATGACAATGCCATTTTTGCTGTCTCAGACGAGAGTCTCTAAGCTATGCATGACAGCTTCGCGGAAACATACCGAAGCATCGGCCTCAGCCTCAAATTCAAGAAGACTCAATTCCTTTACCAACCTGCCTCAGTGCAAAGTTCAGTCTTTCTCTCCAACAAGATCAACAGAGAAATCCTCCAAAACATGGAACATTTCCCCTACCTGGGCGCCACCTCCCATCTGAGGCTAACATCAATGCACAGATCCAACATTGTATTCAATCCATGAGCACCACCTTTGGACACCTGAGAATGAGAACCTTCAATGACCATGACATCCATGCTGATACTAAGATCCTTGTTTACAAGGCAGTCATCCTCCCAACTCGTCAATATGGCTCAGAAACATGGACTACATGTAGACACCATCTCAAGCCCCTTGAGATGTACCATCAATGCTGTCTGTGATGGATTCTGCACATCAGCTGGGAGGACAGGCATACCAACATCGGTATCCTGGAAGGAGCCAAGAGCACCAGCATTGAGGCCATGATCATCCAAAACCAATTCTGCTGGGCCAATCACGTACTTAGGGTGTCAGAGTCTCAACTAACAAAGCAAATCTTCTTCACCCTGCTCGAGGAAGGTGCCTGAACAAGAGGAGGACAAAGGAAGCACTTCAAAGACACGCTGAAGGCTTACCTCAAGAAATGCAACATTGACATCAATGCCTGGGAGACCCTTGCTCAGAAAAGACTTACCTGGAGGAACCTCCTGATTGAAAGGACACAATTCTTTGCGAAAGCCCAACAGCGAGAGGAGGTCTGGAAAATGAGCCTGAGAAAGGAATACCAGCAATCGAGAGTCCAAGGGCTAATTCCACCTCCCGGAAACTCCCGCCAAGTGTGTGGTCAGAGATGTGGCTCTAGAATCAGGCTCATCAGCCATGCAAGAACGCACAGAAGCCATAACCAGTGACATGGAGTTTCTTAGATGGACAATCATACTTGTTAGTGAGTGATCACCAAAGAAGGAAACAATAATTAAGAAAGATGAGGTTAATAGCATTAACAGAAATGATTGAGGGGTTCATTCAACATTGAAAACTTAAAGGAGAGATTGTTGAACTTGCTTCTCCTCGAGATGAACTTTGAAGATTAAATCTAGAAAATGAACATGAAATAAAGAAGCTACAATCTTGGCGGGCGGACTGTGAAGTTCAAAAGTTGAAACCTGAACGGACAGTTTAAAGGCTGAACTTGATACTTTGGATTTGAATTTCAATGGAAGGTTTTCCTTTCACAGACAGAACCTTGAATTATAACTATTTTAAGAAGAACTTCTTCTGAAAGCTCCGCAAAAAGTATTATTTTACAGCTTAAAGTGTGATTGACTTTAAGAAGTGATTCATGGACATGGATTCAGCAGTGCTACTTCCAAGACGAGCTTGTGAATTTAATTGGACAATGGAGACATGATTATTGTGTGTATTGCATGTGATTAGAGAGTTACAAGATTTTCAACATATTGTAAATTATAATATTTTAACTGGGATTAATGAACACACATCACAAGGGTTGTGCCTTTCATTTCCAGCCTGGGGGAGGTTTATGAATTATGAACTAAATATTCAGAACATAACTTAAGTTTTAGGAATTAAAATGCTAAAGGAAGATAAATGGAAAAGCCTGGTAAAGGAACTGATAAACAATGCTAATGTGAAGGCAAGTTAAACAAGCCTAGATTTAATTACCCTGCTTTTATCTTACAAAGGTCATGGTAGAGGTGTGAAGGCATTGAACAATGGATGACTCATCTCTGGACCTCTGAATGGATTTAGGCAGTCTGGACAATCACATCCATTAGAGGGGGGAGAGGAGTATCACCAGCATCACCAATAACGGCAAGAGCAACACCAGCAGGAGCACCACAGAATCATCATAAAATCCCCACAGAAGGAGAATGCAGAAGGAGAATGCAGAAGGAGGCCATTCGGCCCATCGATTCTGCACCAACCACAATCCCACCCAGGCCCTATCCCTATAACCCCATGCATTTCCCCTAGCTAGTTCCCCTGACACTCAGGGGGAATTTAGCATGGTCAATCTACCTAACCTGCACATCTTTGGACTGTGGGAGGAAACCGGAGCACCTGGAGGAAACCCACGCAGACACGGGGAGAATGTGCAAACTCCACACAGACAGTGACCCAAGCTGGGAATTGAACCCAGGTCCCTGGCGTTGTGAGGCAGCAGTACTAACCACTGTGCCACCGTGCCACCCCAACCTAGTCAACAAGATTAACTTAATACGAGGTAGATCCATTCAAAAGTCTGATGCTCTTGAGTTGCCCGGCATGCAACCCCAGACCCCTACAACCCCCTCCCGATGGAAGAAGGTGGAAGAGAGCACGTCCGGGGCGTGTGGGGTCCCCGACCACGCCGGCCGCTCTCCGAGGCAGTGGGAAGTGCAGACAGAGTCAACAGATGGGAGGCTGGATCGTGCGAAGGACTAGGCTCTGCCCACGACCCCTTGCAGCCCCCCACAGTCCTGGACAGAGCAGGAGATCCGCTACAATGAGGCCCATGCTGCCATCCGATCAATCACAGAGCGGTGCATTGGGCTCATCAGGACGCAGCTCCACTGCCGGGACCGCTCGGGTGGGGCCCCCGCAGCACAACCCTGCGAAAGAATCCCGCAAAGTGGCAACACCAGCTGCATCCTGTTCAGCCACATGTCACTCCACAGGAGAGAGAGTGTTATCACTGAGATCCAGTTCGAAGGAGACAATATCCAAGTACAGGGTCGGCAGGCAGGAGATCAGAACTCTTGACATGTCTGAGCACCAGTACCTCAGAAGGCTCAGGCTTTCATAACAGACGATTGCAGCCAACCAGAACAAGACAGTGGTTAGCTGTGACTCACCTTAGGCTAAGCCTTGCTTACAGAAGTTAAATGAAAATGCCCTCATTTCATGTAATCCAGCAGCTAAATTTGGGGTGGCACAGTGGTTAGCACTGCTGCCTTGCAGCACCAGGGACCTGGGTTCGATTCCTGGCTTGGATCACTGTCTGTGTGGGGTTTGTATGTTCTCTCTGCGTCTGCCTGGGTTTCCTCCAGGTGCACCGCTTTCCTCCCACAAGTCTGAAAGACATGCATTGGCCATGCTAAATTCTCCCTCCCGTGTACCTGAACGGGCATCGGAGTGTGGCGACTAGGGGATTTTCACAGTAACTTCATTGAAGTGTTAACGTGAGCCTACTTGTGACACTAATAAATAAACTTTAAACTTTAAAGACTTCCTTCCTAGTGGACCAGGTGAGCATGCATTGCCAATGGCCATCCAAATGCCTGTCAGTAGAGAGCTGTCCCACCCCACATCACTGCCTATCTACTAAACACAACCTCACCCCAGTTCTCTTCTGCATGAGGGAAAGCTGAGAGTTGTGGTGTGAGAAATGAACTACGTCAGGAGGAGGGAAGGCCAATATTTGTGGAGGGTAACAATGAGGTATGGATGTGAGATGGGACAAAGACGAGTGTGTCAGTGTTGGATATCCAAATGGGGATATGAGGAGGTACCATGAGAGAGACCAATGATTGGAGGTGAAAGGTGTGTTGGGCTGAACATTGTTGTTCAGGAGAATGCTTGGAAAGTTAGAGTGTGCCTGTTAGCATTTGACATTACTCATCTTTCCCACACTCGCGGTGCTCTGTTTTCAGGATGGAGGGAGTACAATCCAGCGGATTTACACTTGTGTCCATGCTGACTTGGTTGGCCTTCCTTGGAAGGAACAACCTAATTTCCATCTCTCAGATCCTACAACAGGACATCCTGGGAAGCATCATTCCCAACAAAACAGAACATGCTGGAAAATCTCAGCAGTTCTGACAGCATCTGTGGAGAGAGAACAGAGCTAACGGTTCAAGTCTTGATGACTCTTCGTCAGAGTTTGCTCATTCCTAAGTCTCCTTAATCTCTGATTGCTGAAACCTCAATCAATGTACAGTTTGGCCATTCTGGCTGCTGCGGGTTGCTTCAACTAGAAATCCTTCCATTGACAGTTCCAGCACATGATCTCAGCCACCCTCTCCTGAAAATGGGATACTAAAGCTGTGGTGGAGTTAAAGAGCCTCGGCCAAGCCTACATTGCAAACCTGCTAGAGGCTATAGCAACAAGTGCCGCACAGCTGCCTCCAAGTTGCTGTTGTTGGCTCTGCTTGCACAGTTCCAAATCCCGCTATTTCAGACTCCCAATGACCTTAAGCTGCTGCGCAAAAGAAATCTGTGGGCAGCTGTAAGGTAATAAACCATGAGTGCTGTTAATTTTTTTCCATTCATTCACAGGATGTGAGCATCGCTGGCTGGGTCAGCATTTTCTGTCCATCTCTAATTGCCATTAAGAAGGTTGTGATGAACTGTCATCTCAAACTGCTATAGTCCAGATGGTGTAAGTACACAGTGCTATTAGGAAGGGAGTTCCAGAATTCTGATTGAGTCAGAGGAGGAACAGTGATAGCGTCAAGTCAGTATGATGTGTGACTTGAAGAGGAACTTGTTGCTGATCAATGAATTTGGTTAATCATATAACAATTAGGTGTGTTAAATGCAAAACAGTATTTATGATGTAATCAAATTGTCCCTCCCACTCAATTATTCTCTTCCTTGCTCATTAGCAAACAAAGCTTTGTGGAGAAAAAAGAAGCCAAGACTGACAATCATCATTAAATATCTTATAAAATCAACTTGTGTCAGGTACAAATTGTTGCCAGGATAATTATAATGATTTTTCTTTGAGGTTCAAAGTAGAAAATCTTCCGCAAAAGTTTCTTGCTCTAAAAATATCAAAAGCTGTTTAAAAAAAAGCGGAGCAAGACATTAGTTTTAATAGAAATGGCATATTGCTGCTTGATATAAAATAAATAAGTTGTCATTCCTTATTTGCTACATCTGAAGTGTGTGACCAAAACCTGCAGTGCTCACAAATCTTTAAAGTTTTGAACAATTTGTTTTAACCTCTTGTCGCTTCTTAAGGTGTGATAAAGAAGTATAAAGTTTCAAATGGATCTTGCATTATATCTTTAATTAGTGCCTTGATTAAAAAAAGAACTCCTTCGCTGTAGGGTATTCACCAGAGAGAATACGGTGATGTAAAGTCAATATCAAAGCCCAGTAACACACTGTTGAACTAAAAATCACAGAAAGCGGCATGCTCAACAAAAGGAGCTTAACTGACAGTGCTCCTTCATTTTAATTTACATAATCCTGGAGATCAATGTAATCTTGAGACACACAGGTCCCAAAGGGGTAGCGACATGTCTATTTCAATAACAGGCAGCATGTTCTTATTGATCCGAACTACAGAATTTTCTATTGAAAGAAAAAGAAATAGACACTGTGATGCATTCCTTTGACCCTCTTAAGACACGAGAAGATTAGAAATATTAAGGACAAAAACAGTAATCGTTCCTGTTTCTAATTCTTTCATGGAACAAAGTTAAACTCATCACTTTCCATCGCAAATCACATTATCAGAATGCGTTTTTGACTGCTAATCTTTCTACTGAATTCTCCAATTTGGATAATGCTTCTGACGTCATTCCAACACGGGGAAAGGTAAGTAAATAAATTAAAAGTACAAAGTAAGATTTCTAGATAATTAACAGAAAATGCTGGAAAATCTCTGCAGGCCTGACAGCATCTGTGGGGAGAGAATAGAGCCAAAGTTTCGAGTTTGGATGACCCTTTGTCAGAGCTAAGAGCAATAAGAGATTTATCCTATTGGGGTGGGGGGTGGAGTGGGTGTGGAATTGGACAAAGAGAAGGTAAATGAGGATGCAGAAGATTGAGAACATGCTAAGAATGTCTGTTAAGTGATCAGAATGTGAGAATGGCAGAACAGAGGTACAGATTGTTAAAGGACTGCCTGATGAATGTGGCAATTGCATTGAAGGGCGGGGGAGGGATGGTGGGTGTGGAAAGAAGGAGAGTTGGATTGGAAAGTGAGAAAAGAAGGACTTTTCAGCATTTTCTGTTTTTCTTTCAGATTCCAGCATCTGCCGTATTTTGCTTTTTTCTATATCTTTAATTTTCCATTCCTTGTTTCTGTTACATTCCTTGTTTCTGTTACATTCCTTGTTTCTGTGCACAGTGGTTGGAGCAGCACGGTAGCACAGTGGTTAGCACTGCTGCTTCATAGCTCCAGGGTCCCGGGTTCGATGCTCGGGTCACTGTCTGTGTGGAGTTTGCACATTCTCCTCGTGTCTGCGTGGGTTTCCTCCGGGTGCTCCGGTTTCCTCCCACAGTCCAAAGACGTGCAGGTTAGGTTGATTGGCCAGGTTAAAAATTGCCCCTTAGAGTCCTGAGATGCGTAGGTTAGAGGGATTAGCAAGTAAATATGTGGGGGTAGGGCCTGAGTGGGATTGTGGTCGGTGCAGACTCGATGGGCCGAATGGCCTCCTTCCGCACTGTAGGGTTTCTATGATTCTATGATTTGCATCCTCACAACATCGACTAACAGCCAAAGGGTTAATTTGGTTTGGACTTTCTTCTCCAACATGTCATTACATTCGCTGACGGTGGGTAAATATTGCAGTTAAGCATGACCTTTTCCTTTTACTCCTAAAATGGAATGATTTTATGGTAGGGAACCTTTACATTTTCTGAGTCAAAGATGGCTTCAGACGCACAGTCCAAAACACAACACAATTTTAAGAATTCCATAAATTCAAAATGTTAACTTTACAAAATATTGAAGGTGTTTTGGAGCATCATGAAGCACAATCCAATGACCCAAGTTCAAAAAATGCAGGATTTCCCTCCCCTTCCACAGCATGTTTAGCGGTGGCAGGAAGCAGCGCGCACACACTGGTGGCGAGTTCTCATGGTCCTGCTGTTGTCAACAGGGTTTCCCGTTGAATGCGCCCCTCACCACTGGGAAACCTACGGCAGCTGGACCATAAGATTCCGCCGGCGTGATGGGCAACAAGATTTTGGTGAATGTTTCAAGTCCATACGTCTCTTCTTCAAAGTTAAAGAGAGGGAGAAATGTGATGCAGAGCCCCCTTTCATAGCACACCGCCCACCTATTAAGGACACTCAGACCCCACCTCCATTCAGGCCCCATCCCTATGGCACCTCCCTTGGCACACTGGCAGTGCACACCTGACAGTGCTCAACTGGCACTGTCAGCTACCAGATGGACCATGCCAGATGGGCCATGTCCCCGACCACTCGGGAGCTTCAATGGCCTCCCAGTCCCCTGGGCGTGGCCATCACATCTGGTCTCTGCTAGTGGGGACCCATTGTGATTCTCGCCGGGTTTGCACCACGCTGGAGGGTCATAAGATCCTGGGAGCTGGGAGAACCCAGCATCGAACAGGCTAATCATATTTAAATACTACTTTAAATATGTTAATTGGCCTTGCGCCCTTTCTGAGCGAGATCAGGTTTGCGCCAGTAGAAAGGGTCCAGGACAATTGCAAACCATTTGGTGCCGGGTGCAAAACCCATTTTTAGGCCCGTACACAATTTTCTTGGATTAGTGTGATCTGTGCCAGGCTTGGCGAGACTGGAAAATCACCCCCCCTCCCCCCACAACGTTGTGTTCGCATGAACTTTGGATTACAATATTCAAAAATTAAAGTTGATTACATTATGACAAGCAAAGTATTGTTGTTTGACATGCAAATACTTGAATATTCGTGATATTGCTTGCAACTGTTGGATTCTCGGTTTGGATGTGTAAAACATTGGTTTATATATAAATTACAGCTCACAAGAAAAGACATTTAATTGTGATTAATATTAATTAACATATTAACTCGACTGGTTTGTTGAGGTGACTTCTGTAGTTTTATTGTTTCAGATTCTTTGGAAATGTTGCATCCGGTAATTGGGATCTTAAAAAATACCTTGCTTGTAAGTTAATTAATAAATAGGTTACAATTCACTGTGGTGCCAGAAACAAGAGCAGGAACAATACAGTGTCAGAGGTCTTAGTGAGAAGAATATCTTGTGAGCGTAGGTTTCCATTAGCTACAGGAAAGAAAATAGCAATGTGGCGATTAGGAAATCGCATTGATATAATGTTTCAGACCATTAACTAACGATGTGTATCTTTGCCATTAAATGGCATTTCAGCTCCATTATCAAGCCTTATAAGTAAAAGACAATGGCAAAACAAGCTACAAATAGTGGGGAAAGTCCCATGACTCCAATAGTGCTTTCTGGTTTCCGCTTGAGAATCAAAATCAATCCACCACCACCTGATACTATGGCCTCAATATTAACTATGTAATGCACTGCAACTTAGGGTGACTGAACGATCTAACCTCCTGCAGGAAACCTGAAAGTATGTTCAGCACATGCACCAGTGGATTTTTAACTCAACCTTTCCATTAAGCTCTTAATTCCGGGAGGGGTGGTCAGACTGTGAGGGGGGGGGGGGGGGGGAGGGAATGTCAGATCAGGATGCGAACTGGAGCTGGAGTGGGGGGAGATGCTGGGTCCCCTGCAAGGCTGGGTGTGGGTGTTTAAATAGTTACTCCGGAGTTAGAAGTGTTTTTCTCCTTCTAACTCTTTCAGAGTAACTGTCAGGGTAAAACTGACAGAACCATCTAAAGGTAACGATTTAAATCACTTCTGTTGGATGGGTCCCAGCCCAGTGCAATTGTCTAGATCAGGTTAGAACTTCTGGAAAATTACTGGGTAAACACTTATGTGGATACCTCCTGGAGAGACTCCCCAGCCTATCATTGAGGTACCCACCAAATGCAATGCAGGGGAACCTGGAAGTTATGGGCCAATGTCACTTACTCTGAGTTACACTGAAGTTAGAAGTGGTTTTATTTCTTCTAACTCTTTCAGAGTAACTATTAGCATAACTGTAATAGATCAAGGGTGACTCAGTGTGGCTTGAATCAATAAAGGATTTATTGCCAACGATAAGAATAATATATACAACAAGGACAGATTGAATTACAATGTGACTGTTCTACTTGGCTCCCTGGCTCCAACTGCAAGACCTTCAGGAGGGTATGCGCCCGCCTGCCAATTGGCTCAGCTTCCTATCATTGGGACAAGTGCAGGAAAATGGGATTAGCACGTCTTTAGTGGTAGTTATTGTCGGTGCAAACTTGATGGGCTGAAGGGTCTTTTCTGTTCTATGACTCTATGACTTTATGACAATCCATAGGGACTGGCCTGATCACGTGGCCCTCAGGAAACACGCCCCCCAGCCCACCAACACCCACTCTTAAAGGGCCATGCTACTACAACAATATGGACAGAACCAACCAAAGTCAGCAATTTAGTTGTGGGCCATGATGCGAGTGGCACAAGTTAAAAATTACAAAAGGAATAATCACCTTATTTATGGTTCATTCAGTAAATATGGTTATTCTGGTTTATTTTTCCCCCACAATGATTGTAACAAAATTACTGTTGCTGTTAGTAGGTTAACATGTCTGAATGACTTTCCTGTCACTCCTATTTAATGAAGATCTTTAATTCACTTTCATTTTTAAGTCGGTTACTCCTCCACGAAGGGGTTCAGATGAGCATATCAAATATTTTTTCTGCAATTATCAGCAACCGACATTTCTAGCCTGACACATAAGGAATTGTTCAAAAATGCAGTGGATTGATTTGAAAGATACAAAGGTAGATTTTTTTTTGCAAGAGTGACCTTTCATCATAGCTGGCTTCTGAGATTCTGCTTCAAGGAAATTGATTAATTGTGACTCACCTACCTACAGCTAAACCTTGCTGATAGAAGTTAAATGAAAATGCCCTCATTTCATGTAATCCAGCAGCTACATTTGGGCTGACACGGTGACACTGCTGCGACACAGCGCCAGGGGCCTGGGTTCAATACCCGGCTTGGGTCATTGTGTGGAGTTCACACGTTCTCACCGTGTCTCTGCGGGTTTGCTCCTGTTTTCTCCCACAGTCCGAAAGATGTGCTGGTTAAGTACTTTGGCCACGCTAAATTCGCCCTGTGTACCCAAAGAGGCACCAGAGTGTGGCAACTAGAGATGTTCACAGTAACTTGATTGCAGTCTTAATGGAAGCCTACTTGTGACACAAATAAATAAACTTTAAAACTTTAGTTTTCTTCTGTGAGTGTGGGGTACACTGATGCTTTGGATATTACTGGGATGCACTGGGATATAAAATATTTTGTTTCACTTGTTCATGTGAAATCTGGCAGTCCACCAAATATGATCTTTCGACAAAAGAGGTAGATGAACCAAAACAAAAAGACCAAAGGGCTTACCTGCAATTGCATCTGATTTTCACAATAAAAGCAAGCTGCCATTACCTGCCTCCAGAGGAAACTTGCCTAGAGTCAGAAATCAATTATTTGGCTTGTGGCATGCCTAGCAGCACTCTGCGCATGAGTAAAGGGAGGGAGGAGGGACACAGGGGAAAATGCCCAGGTTGAACATGAAACAATAATGGCCTTTAGTAGCTGAGCTGAGAGGAGTACATCTGCTCCTTCGCAGGAAGTTAAAAAAGAATATTATTCCTACTATTTCTCTTCAGGAGCCTCGAGCATTCCCTTAAGGACAACTGGTTAGACAGTTGTAAACTGGAAACGCGAGTCAGAGTGTTAGGTGCACGTGCTCAAGCTGGCTTTCCCTCAAATTTGGCAAAAGGATCTTGAAACAGGCACAGAAGCAGTCTTTGTAAATTTCATACGATTGAATGCTGATCTCAGGTTTACCAAAAATATGAGGACCAATATTGTGGCGTCTCAGATTAGGTGCAAGATCTCATGCCCAGAAATTGGTAAATGTCACACACCCCCTTCAGCCCAAATGACAGACAAAATGCATGTCAATTTCAACCTCACAATTCTTATACCAGATAGTATACATCCAGAGAGAAATATGCCCTGGATACCTTCGAAGGCAATAAATGCAAACAAAAGGAGAATACCAATGTGCTTAACACAACATTGCACAATAAAATGTACTATTCACCTCAAGGGTGATCCTATGTTAAAAATGAACAATGAACCCAAGGTGCATGATTTCAAACAATTTGGCTCACTCAATTCTTTTGTCAGTTAATCAGTGGTAAAGTTACATTAAAAATTATTGTTAACAAGGCTTAATATTTCCTGTACTGCTAGGGTTCATAATAAGAATCTTGAATAAAAATATTCCTATTGGAATCATTGTTTCTTGCATTGGTAGCAAATATAGAATGCTTTTAAACTTTCACTTCACTTCACTCCTGATGTGCTAATTATTTAGCGTGTCAGGTTGGGAGAATCACGTGTGGGCCGATTCGCGGGATTCACGCATACGTTCCTGACACATGTGCATCTTCCAGCGCCGGATATCCGGTGCAGTCAGGACCAAGCTGGAAACCGGTGGGACCAGCAGATAAGTAACTTTAATCTTATTTTAATGTTATTTGAATGTCATTATCGGGTCCGGGACTGGAGTCTCCGGGCCTGATAGCATCTCCCACCCTGCCAGTACAATTTCACTCCGGTGGAGTTTAGAGAGGCTCCCCACTTGCTGGGAACTAGCGGGAAGCTCCACTGGAGTGAAGGTGGGGCAATCGGGGTCAGGCAGCGAAGGTGTGGTGCCCCCTGGACATGGCCACCCTGGCAGTTCCAGCCTGTGCCCCCGGCACTGCCCAAGGGGCAATGTGTCCATGCCCAGGGGGCACCTTTGGCACTTCCCAGCAGGCATAGGGAGTGCCAAGGGGGTGGGTCCTAAGGGGCAGTGCCTTGGGGGGCCAGGCTTACGGGTGATCAGTGGGGATGGGGGGGTCGCACTGCCACTCTCCCATTGGGATCATTCAGGGCTGGAGGGAGGCCAGCGATTGGGGCGGGCTGGGGGTGGGTCTGCCTCCCGTGGGGGGTTTGCTGGGGTGGGGGGGTGTCTGCCTCCCGTGGGGGTGGGTCTGCCGGTGTGTGGGTGTTCTGCCAGGGTGGGGGGGATTGTCACTGCTGGGGGGGTGGGAGGGGGACTGGAGATCAGGGTGCTCCGGGACGGGGGAGGGGGGGGGTTGAGGCTGGCCTGCTAACTGGACATTAAGAGAGTTCAATTTATCAGTTGGTGGTAATGATTAACAGAAGGAGTACATATCACCACAAATACAGTCTCTAGCAATGTGCAATCATGGAAACTTAGCAATCCAAAGACAATTAATTGCCTCTTGACTTAACTGCCTTGTCCTTGTGCCCAATGTGATGCAATGGCTGTCCTGGTGAACGAGATACTAACATTATGCGAGAATGCAAGAAAATGGATTGTTCTAATTGAATCTGTTCCAAGATCAACTTCCAAAATGAAGTTTGGAGTCACCAGGAAAACAAGCAAAACTATTTCCTTGCAAAAAATCCAATCCAAAGTAAAGTCCTACACCTTTTTCTAACATCACTATGAAACATAGCAACTCACATTTAATATTATAGCATAAGGCTGCTTCAATTGCCTAACTCACCCTTGCCTTACAATAATAATAGTGATATGATCAGGTTAATAGTGGATACAATGGGATCTGGGACTTGTAATGGTATTGTGGTTTAAATCTTTCATTTGATTCCCATTTAGATAATATTATTTCCGGAAGAACTGAGAGCAAAATGTAAATAAATTGCAAAGCTGACCAATCCCCTCTCCTCCATAAATTCTTGTAACTCCTCGTCAACGCCTCAGCTCCACCCAGCTAGACTCATGTCCTATTAAACCATTGGGATTTTGTAACCTTTCATAACACTTTTTAAAATTTCCCTCAAAACTTTGTCCTCTAATGCGTGGCATCAGCTTTGTGGTCCTTCTTTGTTCTACTTCCGCAAGGTTTCCCTTGTGCCCTCGGCCATGATTAAGCACAAGGTTCAAGTTGTGGCCTGGTTAGTGCACAATGCAAATCCAGCATAAAGGTTTCGGACCTCAGGCCTGTACTTCACTGATTTTGGAATCCAGTACAGCATGCTGATTCCTGTCACACTGCCTGAGAAACTCCCCCAAAATATCAATAAAAAAGATATGTGAATAAGATATTGCTGAGAGACCAACAGAAATTCAAAGACCTGATGAAACTGTTGCGACCTTTCACAGGGCCCCTAGGATCCTTATTTGTGAAGGAAAATAACACTATGGGCACATTTCAAAAATGTAACACTATCACAAAATAAAATCGATACACAACTGGAGCAGAAGCTCTGAAGAAATTAATGCAATGAAGAGAAAATCAGTCAGCGCTTTGTTTCAACAGCAACACCATGATACCCATGGGCGGCACGGTGGCACAGTGGTTAGCATTGCTGCCTCACACCTCCAGGGACCTGGGTTCAATTCCTGGCTTGGGTCACTATCTGTGTGGAGTCTACATTTCTTCCCTTGTCTGCGTGGGTTTCCTCCTGGTGCTCCGGTTTCCTCCCACAGTCCAAAAATGTGCGTGTTAGATTGATTGGCCATGCTAAATTGCCCATTGTGTCCCGGGATGTTTTGGTTAACGGGGTAAATGTGTGGGGTTGTGGGGATAGGGCCTGGGGTGGGATTGTTGTTGGTGCAGACTCGATGGGCCGAATGACCTCCTTCTGCAATGTAGGGTTTCTATGATTCTGTGATGACTGACATTCCTCTTTTCAAGTTGTGAAAATGTTGATATGTGTACAGTTATAAAATGATAAGACAAATGGCAAATAGTGGCAACAGATTAATCACTTGTACTCTGGCCATTAAATACTAGCAAAATGTTGGAAAGAGAACGGTGTGAAGTTTTTCAAGCCATCCTTCCACCAATACAGTATTGTGCAATTTCTAATACACATATAAATGCATTTCAGAGCTGGTATAAACCTGAGGATTATAAATGCAAAGAGTAAGAAGAAATTGGCAAGGACCGATTGTTCATAGAATTAAAGCTTTGTGACTGTAAGCCTGGGTTTAGTAATTGGCAATTGACTGCAGTGTATTGGGATAAGGTGCTGTAGCAGCTCAGAAGGTGTACAGTTGCAGCAGGTATTATCTCCACCCCCCCCCCCCCCTTCCCATTTACCGTTATGATGTTAACTACCTGAGTATGTTAGAAAGGCAACATGGTGTGAATGCTGAAAATCTAAAAGTGCCGGAAATACTCAGCAGGTCTGGCAGCAACTGGGGAGAGAGAAACAGAGTTAACATTTCAGGTCTGTGACCTTTCATCAAAATAATTACCGTCAGAAGAGCCTGAGGAATCCACAACTCGTTAGTGCCATCCGCCCACAAATAAAATGCAAGGATAATCAACCCTCTGCAGTGTGCTGCGAACCTCACCTTTAATGTCACTGTAACCTTTCTGGCACTCCAGGCAACGTTTCTAAAGCCAGCCACTTCCTTTATCATCCATTAGTTTATTAAGGAGGTAACAATCCTTACTGCGTATCTTTCCGCAAAACCAATAGCACACCACTCTAGTTAGAAAGGCAGGGGGACGAGGATCGTATTACTTAATTCTTCCAATCACTTCTGCGATTCAAAATAATAATTTTTGTTTTAGACACATTTATATCCCGAGGTGCTAATTGCTATTTTTTGTTAGTTGTTTACTGCAAATTTGTTTCACTTTTGGGAAGCTTTATATTCTGCATAATGAATGAAAGAATGACAGACTTCATGGGTGGGATTTTCCCCAGGAGTGGAAAATTCTACCTGAGGTCAATGGACCTTTGCATGCTCTTACCCACCCCACCCCCACCACTCCGATTCCCGTGGTGGGTGGGATGGGAAAATTCCCCCCTTCCCCTCAGTTCTTAATTGCAACAGACATTCCTTTTTCTGTTTGCAGATAAAGGATGCAAATAGCAGACTGAAAATTATTGTCCTTGATTTACTTTGAGGGATCACTGGAGACAGAGAGAGTGAGAAAGTGAAACTTCCTAAGCTCATATCAAACATCATTCTTTCTTTAATTCCTCTATTCGCTGTCACGCATTCTGAAGTATGACTGTAGATTAAATGAAACTTTTAACTTCAGTTGTGACACATATCCATTTTCAGATTCACTCCAGGATACTGGAAATATATCAATGATATACAAGGACAATAAGTACTTTTAGATTTTCAAAGAAAGTAACACTGATTTTAAGGAATGCGAGATGAACCAAAATCCTTTGAATAGCTTTGATGTTCAGCTAGTTTTTGCTGACTAGACTGAAGATGACTTAAGTATGCTAAGAAAGTGGCATAAAAGATTGGAAAAAGATCCAGTTAGAGTGGTTGACTGTTTCAAGAAAAATAAATTTGTTCCAGAAAAGTCAGAATGTTGAGAACATTCAGGAATTATTTTAACGTATTAGTTTAGGTACTAGGGGTAAAGATGGTCAATGTGGGGTCATCAGTTGCAATGCTAGTTTAACCCACATTTAGGGCAAGAGAACAGGTTGTTAAAGGATTTGAAGTGCATGCTGGGAATGACTGGCGAACTGTGAAGGGAATATTTGACAATTAAGTTGCCTATGCATGTTCGTTAGAGAGGCTGCATGCCGTTTTGGTGGGTCATACTTCATTTAACAAACTCTCTTAATAGTGACCAGATGAACAGGACTAAGCAAGTCTTTCAGTATTTCAAACTCTACTTAGAGCCTTAGACCTAGAATTCAACCTGGGACCCTGGCGCTGTGAGGCAGCAGTGTAACCATGGTGCCTACAAGGTAAAGATGCTAACATCAGCTACAACTGTTGAGAAGCTGTGTCACTCCTCTAGTATACACGGGTTGCCTGAGATCATTGTCTCTGGCAATGGAACAGCTTTCACCAGCGCAGAATTTCAGAGATTCACAGAGCAGAATGGCATCTGACTGTCTTTTGATATCTTTGGTCAAATGGTCTTTCCGCAAGGTGGCACAGTGCTTAGCACTGCTGCCACACAGCACCAGGGACCGGGTTGGAGTCCCGGCTTGGGTCACTGTCTGTGCAGGGTCTGCACGTTTTCCCCGTGTCTGCGTAGGTACCCTCCGGGTGCTCTGGTTTCCTCCCACAGTCCTAAGGACGTGCTGGTTAGGTGTACTGGCCATGTTAAATTCTCCCTCAGTGTACTTGAACAGGTGCCATAGTGTGGCACCTAGGGTATTTTCACAGTAACTTCATTGCAGTGTAAATGTAAACCTACTTGTGACACTAATAAATAAACTTTAAACTTTCTGAAAAGGCTGTCCAGACCCTTAAAACTGATAGGAAAAAGTTGCCTGGATGCACTTTGGAATCTCGTCTTTCCAGATTCCTCTTGGGTTACCGCACAACATCACAGACAGCTACCAGAGTTCTGTCACTCTACGCCGACAGAACTGCTGAGGAAACATTATCTGCCTACATGTCTGGGTTTGCTATTTCCCAATTTGGAAGGGAAGGTGACACAGAAAGAAAGTGATCAGAAACTAAACCACGACACGCGTAGCAAAGCTCATACTTTCAATGTAGGCCATCCCGTGTACGTGCGGAAGTTTGGAAGTTGACCACACTGGACTCTGGAATCCATAATTTCAGAAAGGGGTCCAGTGTCATTTTGAGTTTAAGTTGAGAACAAGTAGTCCGCAGACATGCGGATCACATCCGATCAAGAGAAACATCCCCACGAATGCAGGGTCAACCTGTGATTGATGTTTGTCAAGGTTTCACCAACGTTCACCTGTTCTTCCTGAATATTTTCTCAATGTTTCACATGAAGAGTGAGTGCTGTGTGACTGGACCTTGCAGGAGTCAACAGCAGGAAGGAGTATTTCCGTCTTGGGCATTTTGCTCGAGGTTGCCCTTGATCTGCATGAGAATTTGGAGGATGAGATGAGGCCAGGAGAGCTCTCAGCAAGAAGCCCTTTCCACTCAGTCTTCAAAAGGCACCATTCCTGCATTCACATGACCCAAGACCAGTCAAAGTCACAGGAGCATTTAACTTATAAGTTGTGTTTCAGGCTGCCAGATATGATAAAAATCACATCCGACAATCCTGCCCTGTTGGATAAGGAATGGTGGGGGTTGAGGGTTGGGGTGGTGGCATTGTGACTTTATAGGCTCTGAGAACTGACTGTATATCATTCCTTATCACTGCAAAAGGCCAGTGGTAGACAGTACTCAGATTTGACAGGATTGTGGGATTCATGTTGTCTCGGATGCCATTTACTGCACAGAAATTTCAGAGATTCACAGAGCTGAATGGCATCCGACTGTGCCCTGGTATCTTTGGTCAAATGGTCACTCGGCACAGTGGCATGGGTTCAATTCCCGGCTTAGGTCATTGTCTGTGCGGAGTCTGCATGTTCTCCCCATGTCTGCATGGGTTTCCTCCGGGTATTCCGGTTTCCTCCCACGGTCCGAAAGACATGCTGGTTAGATGCATTGACCATGCTAAATTCTCCCTCAGTGTGCCCGAACGGGCGCCACTACTGCACAGCCTCCCATCCATTTACTCTGTCTACACTTCCCGCTGCCTTGGAAAAGCAGCCAGCATAATTAAGGACCCCATTCACCCTGGACATACTCTCTTCCACCTTCTCCCATCAGGAAAAAGAGACAAAGGTCCAAGGTCACGTACCAACCAACTCAAGAACAGCTTCTTTCCTGCTGCCATCAGACTTTTGAATGGACCTACCTTGCACTAAGTTGATCTTTCTCTACACCCTAGAAATGACTGTAACACTACATTCTGCACCCTTTCCTTTCCTTCTCTATGAACAGTATGCTTTGGCTGTATCGCACGCAAGAAACAATACTTTTCACTGCATACTAATACATGTGACGATAATAAATCAAACCAAATCAAAAATCCCCTCACTTAAAATCTGACATGTTCAGGGGCAGGATGTGAATCTACTTCCCTGATTGAGCTGCTTATGTGGGGCTACTGGCAGTTGTCATGCTGGTAAATGTCTATTGTCCGGGAAGCTGTCACGATATGTTGATAATGCAGCAGTTACTCAAAGAACAAAGAACAAAGAACAATACAGCACAGGTACAGGCCCTTCAGCCCTCCAAGCCCGTGCCGCTCCCTGGTCTAAACTAGACCATTCTTTTGTATCCCTCCATTCCCACTCCGTTCATATGGCTGTCTAGATAAGTCTTAAATGTTCCCAGTGTGTCCGCCTCCACCACCTTGCCTGGCAGCGCATTCCAGGCCCCCACCACCCTCTGTGTAAAATATGTCCGTCTGATATCTGTGTTAAACCTCCCCCCCTTCACCTTGAACCTATGACCCCTCGTGAACGTCACCACCGACCTGGGGAAAAGCTTCCCACCGTTCACCCTATCTATGCCTTTCATAATTTTATACACCTCTATTAAGTCTCCCCTCATCCTCCGTCTTTCCAGGGAGAACAACCCCAGTTTACCCAATCTCTCCTCATAACTAAGCCCCTCCATACCAGGTAACATCCTGGTAAACCTCCTCTGTACTCTCTCCAAAGCCTCCACGTCCTTCTGGTAGTGTGGCGACCAGAACTGGATGCAGTATTCCAGATGCGGCCGAACCAACGTTCTATACATCTGCAACATCAGACCCCAACTTTTATACTCTATGCCCCGTCCTATAAAGGCAAGCATGCCATATGCCTTCTTCACCACCTTCTCCACCTGTGACGTCACCTTCAAGGATCTGTGGACTTGCACACCCAGGTCCCTCTGCGTATCTACACCCTTTATGGTTCTGCCATTTTTCGTATAGCTCCTCCCTACATTATTTCTACCAAAATGCATCACTTCGCATTTATCAGGATTGAACTCCATCTGCCATTTCTTTGCCCAAATTTCCAGCCTATCTATATCCTTCTGTAGCTTCTGACAATGCTCCTCACTATCTGCAAGTCCTGCCAATTTTGTGTCGTCCGCAAACTTACTGATCACCCCAGTTACACCTTCTTCCAGATCATTTATATAAATCACAAACAGCATCCCACTGAACCCCAACACAATTTTATAAGGCTGACTTCTAGATTACAGAGAATGCCCCCTGATCTCACAACTCATAACTCAGGTGAAAAAACCTCAGAAGTGTGCTGTTGTGCTGCTGGAAACAGATCTCCGCACTCAGGCACAGGAGAAGGTGGGACTTATACTCAACATTCAGAAAACCAGACCTCCATCAGCAAGCTCCAAGTGTACACATCCAACTCCATTGATTAGGATTCATGATGAGTGCCTGGAAATTGTGACACATTTCCAGTGCCGTGGAAGTTACCTTATACGGAAGGCTGACATTGACGAAGAAATGTAGCATTGCCTGAAATCTGTTGATGCAGCCTTTGGACACCTAAGGAAGTGAGTGTTTGAAAATCACATAATCAAAACCAAAACCAAGCTCACGGTCTCCCATGAGGTGGTGATCCCTTCCTTACTATGTGGTGCTGAAACATGGACAATGTCCAGGAGGCACCTCAAAGCACTGGAGTCATACCATCCATGCTGCCTGCAGAATATCTAACTGAGGGGACAGACACAATAACGTCAGGGCCCTCTCACAAGCATCAGGGTTATAATCAGCCTCCATCAGCTTTGATGGGGTGATCATATAATTTGGATGTCAGACACCCGGTTCCCAAAACAGGTCTTCTTCTCCAAGTTCAGTGGGGGCAGATGCACCTGAGGAAGTTAGAAGTGCTTCAAGGATGTGCTGAATAGCCAACATAGGAAATGAAACATTGACATCAATTCCTAGGACCGAACAAAGAGGTGGCAGAGCATGTGGGACCCTGCTGCCATAAAGTCTGCAGATTCAGAATCTGCCCATCAACCACCATTGGCTTAATGGAAGACAATCATCCTCACCAGCAAGGGATGTCTATTAATAACAATTCTATCAGAAATCCCCTCTCTATCACAATCTCTATCTCTCTCTCTCTCCCACCATTGCACTCTTACTCCCACCATCACACTGCCACTGCCACATTCCAGACTTTCAGCGCAAGTGGGTGATTTCAGGCTACAAATACCACTGCTGGAAAATGAATGGAAGCAGCATTTGAGGGCTACAGTTGGAACATGCATCATGATCATCACCAATTAGCTTAAAAACTGTCTTGTTAAATCCAGACTTTCAAACAGGCATCTCTTATTAACACAGTTCCCATTTAGCACCTGTTTGCACTCTTTGGCCAAAATAACTAATTTAATAAATGGTCAGTAAGCTGCCTTGATAAATACAGAATGAATTATGAGTAGAAGTCCCTGGCATGTTATTTTCTTTAAATATGAACAAAGAACAAGAACAAAGAATAAAGAAAATTTCAGCACAGGAACAGGCCCTTTGGCCCTCCAAGCCTGCACCGACCATGCTGCCCGACTGAACTAAAATCCCCTATCCTTCTGGGGACCATAGAACATAGAACATAGAACATTACAGCGCAGTACAGGCCCTTCGGCCCTCGATGTTGCGCCGACCAGTGGTACCAATCTAAAGCCCCTCTAATCTACACTATTCCAATATCATCCATATGTTTATCCAATAACCACTTGAACGCTCTCAACGTTGACAAGTCCACCACTGCTGCAGGCAGGGCATTCCACGCCCTTACTACTCTCTGAGTAAAGAACCTACCTCTAACATCAGTCCTATATCTCTCACCCCTCAATTTAAAGCTATGTCCACTCGTGCTAGCCAACACCATCCGAGGAAAAGGCTCTCACTATCCACCCTATCTAATCCTCTGATCATCTTGTATGCTTCTATTAAGTCACCTCTTAACCTTCTTCTCTCTAACGAAAACAACCTCAAGCCCCTCAGCCTTTCCTCATACGATTTTCCCACCATACCAGGCAACATCCTGGTAAATCTCCTCTGCATCCTTTCCAACACTTCCACATCTTTCCTATAATACGGCAACCAGAACTGTACGCAATACTCCAAATGCGGCCGCACCAGAGTTTTGTACAGTTGCAGCATGACCTCCTGGCTCCGAAACCCAATCCCTCTACCAATAAAAGCGAACACACCGTACGCCTTCTTAACAACCCTATCAACCTGGGTGCCAACTTTCAGGGATCTATGCACATGGACACCCAGATCCCTCTGTTCATCCACACTACCAAGTATCTTACCATTAGCCCAGTACTCTGTATTCCTGTTACTCCTTCCAAAGTGAATCACCTCACACTTTTCCGCATTAAACTCCATTTGCCACCTCTCAGCCCAGCTCTGCAGCTTATCTATGTCCCTCTGTAACCTGCCACTTCCCTCCGCACTGTCTACAGCTCCACCGACTTTAGTGTCATCCGCAAATTTACTAATCCATCCTTCCACGCCCTCATCCAAGTCATTAATAAAAATGACAAACAGCAGTGGCCCCAAAACAGATCCTTGCGGTACACCACTAGTAACTGAACTCCAGGATGAATATTTCCCATCAACCACAACCCTTTGTTTTCTTACAGCTAGCCAATTCCTGATCCAAACCACTAAATCACCCTCAATCCCATGTGTCCGTATTTTCTGCAAAAGCTTACCATGGGGAACCTTATCAAACGCTTTGCTGAAATCCATATGCACCACATCAGCCGCTTTACCCTCATCCACCTCTTTGGTCACCTTCTCAAAGAACTCAGTAAGGTTTGTGAGGCACGACCTACCCTTCACAAAACTGTGCTGACTATCCCTAATCAAATTATTCCTTTCCAGGTGATTATAAATCCTATCTCTTATAATCCTTTCCAATACTTTGCCCACAACAGAAGTAAGGCTCACCGGTCTATAATTGCCAGGGTTGTCCCTACTCCCCTTCTTGAACAAGGGGACAACGTTTGCTATCCTCCAGTCTTCTGGCACTGTTCCTGCAGACAATGACGACACAAAGATCAAAGCCAAAGGCTCTGCAATCTCCTCTCTGGCCTCCCAGAGAATCCTAGGATAAATCCCATCCGGCCCAGGGGACTTATCTATTTTTACCCTTTCCAGAATTGCTAACACCTCCTCCTTATGAACATCAATTCCATCCAGTCCAACAGCCTGCATCTCAGTACTCCCCTCAACAACACTGTCCCTCTCCAGTGTGAATACCGACGAACAATATTCATTTAGTGCCTCTCCTATCTCTTCAGACTCCACGCACAACTTCCCACTCCTGTCCTTGACTGGCCCTAATCTTACCCTAGTCATTCTTTTACTCCTGACATACCTATAGAAAGCTTTAGGGTTTTCCTTGATCCTACCCACCAAAGACTTCTCATGTCCCCTCCTGGCTCTTCTTAACACTTTCTTTAGGTCCTTCCTGGCTAACTTGTAACTCTCAAGCGCCCTAACTGAGCCTTCACGTCTCATCTTAACATAAGTCTCCTTCTTCCTCTTCACAAGAGATTCAACCTCCTTAGTAAACCACGGTTCCCTCACACGTCTGCTTCCTCCCTGCCTGACAGGTACATATTTATCAAGGACGCGTAGTAGCTGTTCCTTGAACAAGTTCCACATTACATATCCCTCTATTCCCATCCTATTCATGTATTTGTCAAGACGGCCCTTAACAGTCACTACCGTACCCACTTCCACTACCTCCCTCCGCAACGAGTTCCAGGCATCCACTACTCTCTGTGTAAAAGATCTGCCTCAAACATCTTCTTTAAACCTTGCCCCTTGCACCTTAAACCTGTGCCCCCTAGTAATTGACTCTTCCGCCCTGGGAAAAAGCTTCCGACTATCCGCTCTGTCCATGCCTCTCATAATCTTGTAGACTTCTATCGTGTCTCCCCTCAATCTCCGTCGTTCCAGTGAGAACAAACCAAGTTTCTCCAATATCTCCTCATAGCTAATGCCCTCCATACCAGGCAACATTCTGGTAAATCTTTTTTGTACCCTCTCCAAAGCCTCCACATCCTTATATGCTCATAAGAATTGCTACTTTAATATGTTGCCCTCGCCCCTCTTCCTGTTGCTTTGAAAACTGACCATCAGCTGACTGAAGGTTTTTAAAGGCAGCATCAGAACAATGGTTATCATTTTCCCAAAAGTGAAACATTTCACTGGACTATTATAGTTGTTCAAATGCTGAGAAGCCCATTGAGGGAGAGCTGTGGATTGTAGATTCACACCGATGTGAAGTATTGCTGCTCTGTCACTATTCACCCGATAGCAGGATAACTCACCTCGGTGCGTGGTTGCACTTGTATATTTCCAACACTGAGCAGATTCTTTTCTGGTGATTACTGCTGGTGACATCTTCAACACAACAGAAGATTTTCTATGTTCACACTTTTGAACAAAATCATAAGCATGTTGTAAAAAACATTCTGGAAATAATTGCTCAAGGAAATCTTTCTCTCTATGAAGTCACTAATACAAAGATATTATTCCTGAAATCAAAGTGCTTCAAATAAAGGAACATGTGCGTTCAGTGGGATGCGACACTCAAAATGTCTTAAAAAATGGCCCGGCAGTACAGGAGTCACTTGCGTCTACTAAGGGAATATTATTTACAGTTAATAGACAAAACCTAATTTGCAGGATAACCTCAGTTTGATCAAGGACAACTGTAAATAACAAGGGAGAAACCAACAAGTCAGCAAAGTTAGACCAAGATTTTCTGGTGCTTGCCTCCCTCTGTGAGAGAAGCACATCTTATATGTGGAACATAATCAAAGGAACACCAACCCTACATGATCTGTTCTTGCTGTGAATAATAGTTTGAACTTTAGGGGAAGTCATCTCCTATTTCCACTTCAAGAACCAGCAACCATGTGTTATGTCTGGATTAGACACAGCCCCATGGGAGTTGACCGCATTCATTCAGGCCATCAAACCTTTAAAGAGGTTACACTCGTTCGTGAATTTTTTCATTTATTTTATGGCACGTACATTTTTTGCCAATGGAGAAGCACAGAGCTAATTGATTAATCTTTTCTGGCATTACAGAAATAAACAGCTTCTTAATTTCTCACTCTTCCAATATGCCCTTTCTCCGCTCTCACATATCAGAACCTATTGATTCTTTGCTGTTGTACAACTGATCTTTCTCTTGCAGTGCAAGTTCAAGTAATATATTCATTCAATAATGTAAATTTTATCTCTGAAGGCTTCAGTAGTTACAATCCTTGAGTGAACACATCAATTTTACATAGTATTTGCAATGTAGATGGGTCTGAGCCAACAAGGAAAATAATTTACAAGGAGTGCTGAAGCTTCAAAGCAGAACGATACATACTTTCATGTTACATACTTTATGCCCCTCTTTTAAGAAAGTTGTTTTATCTTTCTTATTTTTGATTTAAATAAAATCAAAGATAATTCTTAGAAGTTTCTGTGAAAGCAAGCAGTTGCCAACTACACATAGGGGTGGATTTTCACTTGTCATTCTCTACCTTTAATGGAGTGGTAACCATCTCACAATGGGGTCAGGAGCTTTTAACACCAGCAACACAACTGTCAAGACACTTAGCAGGCATGAAAAATTAAATTCACAAGCACCAATGCCCCAAACACAACTTCTTGCTTCAATGAGTCACAATCTAGCAGTTAAGTTGTTTTTATCCAGTGTAAAAGTTGAAAAATATAGACTGGAACTTACCCATCGTGCCCGCCATGGAGATCGTAGCTGGCGGGACAAAAAATTCGGCGGACCACTTAAAGATCCGTTCAGTTCGGGCATGTATTTCTGGCCTTGGGGTGTGTGTGGCTGGAAAATCCTGCCTGCAGAATTCAAATAGAATTTTCCTTAAAGATTGCGACTTCATTCTTCAGCTAGATGCTAATTTTTTTGAGGAATTTAGATATGTTAGCATAGGAAATCACAGAGCAAAACATACACAATTCCCTAACACAATGGTTAAGTCTGCCAAGAACATCAGATTCTCAAATGATGATACCATCTGGAACATAGTGGGCAGGATTTTATGGCCCCGCTCAAGCGAGACCAGAAATTCCCGCCCATTGCCCGTCCCTCGCTCACTCCGTTTCCCGTGGTGGGCAGGGTGATAAAATTCCGGCCCAAATCTTGAGAAGAAATCTGATGAAGTCACATTTAAAAGCTAAAGGATCATATATAGAGTAACTATTGTCTGAACCTTCAAAATGACAGTAAATACATTAGAATTATTGTTAGGTTTGTCAAAGGGGTTACAGACGGAATAGATGAGAGGAAAAAAAACACGAGGGTGAAATCGATCCCCCCCTTCACCCTCCTTGCCACCACCAGTGGGAGTCATGGCAAACCGGGTCAGACACGGGAACTGTAAAATCGCCATTCCAACAGCAGGAATTCATGGCGGGAATCTGCAGTCCCGATCGTTGTGGCGGGATAATGGAGGATCGCCATTCCCATCACAGGCTGTCAGGAAGGTCATTTTTATCCCATTGTCACGATACAAATGAATCACCGAGTGGAAATTTTCCCCAGCGTCCAATCGTTCCCACCAACCCCCTGCCAGTGCGATTTGATGCCAGTCCGAAAAACATCCAGAACAATGTGGAGTGCGTGAGCCAGGTCTGACCTGGATGAATGCCTGAGGCAGCTTGCAGAGAATGGAAGAGATGGGGGCCTCCAGTGATCATCAACCCTGGAAGATCACGTGAAGTAGCTGGTGCATGGAGCATCCTTCGAGCTGCGGGTGAATCCAGGATGTGGATCCTCAATCTGCAGATGGTTCCAGGATGTGGATCCTTGGTCTACTGTGGATCCTTGATCTCCAGGTGGTTCCAGGATCTGGATCCTCAATCTGCAGCTATCCAGGCACCTTTTAGTTATGGTGTCATGATGTGCCGACAGGGCGCGCAACCTTCCCCCCTGCCTACCTTTTGATTTGATTTGATTTGGTTTGATTTATCATTGTCACATGTATTAGCATACAGTGAAAATTATTGTTTCTTGTGCGCTATATAGACAAAACATACCATTCACAGGAAACGAGAGTGCAGAATGTAGTGGTACAGTTATAATTAAAAGAGTTAGAGTGAAGTTTTAGAAGTATATAACGAGAGTAAAAGATAGAATTAGAAGGTATGCTGGGCACAGCTTAGAGCCATAGAGTCATAGAGGTTTACAGCATGGAAACAGGCCCTTCGGCCCAACTTGTCCACACCGCTCTTTTTTTTTAAAACCCCTAAGCTAATCCCAATTGCCCGCATTTGGCCCATATCCCTCCATACCCATTGTATGGGTAACTATCTAAATGCTTTTTAAAAGATAAAATTGTACCCGCCTCTACTACTACCTCTGCCAGCTTGTTCCAAACACTCACCACCCTCTGTGTGAAAAAATTGCCCCTCTGGACACTTTTGTATCTCTCCCCTCTCACCTTAAACCTATGCCCTCTAGTTTTAGACTCCCCTACCTTTGGGAAAAGATATTGACTGTCTACCTTGTCTATGCCCCTCATTATTTTGCAAGAAGTCGCCTCGCTCCAGTGCCATCTTGGATAAAAAACCGTCAGCTAGCTCCTAGCTGTATAATAAATGAGCCCATCACCCTGCTGTGCTCCATAATGGAAAATGCTCTCACTTCTTGCTACGGGATATAGACCTGGAGTGGAATATCCCATCCAAAGTGAGAAACATGAGCTTTTGGCTAATGATGAAACATCATTGACCCATTTTATTAATGGCTGTTGGGGATGACATGCTGTATCTTGAAATGGTGCAAAGATTATTGGCACTCTGGAGAATCTTCCTCAAGGAATGACAATGCAGCATGCCAAGAAGAAGAAGTGAGATGAAGCAAATACTTCTCCTGCTGGAAGAATGTCTAGCTAACATAGCCTTGACAGAGAAGGGTCAACTAATGAGCATGAGCAAGTAAGAAAATTTTATGATATAATTATTAATGTTCCTCACGTTTCACATGACTGGCCAAATGTTCTTTTGGGTGAATGAGGCAGTGATGTGTATTGCGCCCTTATATTTTGGCACAGTTCTTAAAATTCAAAAACTCAGTTTCTAATGCATTCGCATGGAAGAAGACTTTTAAAAGATTCATGTCTCCAAGGTTTTAATTAGAATTGGAATAATTGGAAGATTATTTCAAGCAAAATGAACCACCCAAAAATATATGAGTTGGAGACGGGCAAGGTACCTCTATGAAGGAGTCCTCCTCCTTAACATTGGGGACCTGTTTCTGGAGAGGGAGCATGTGGTCCCCATAGGTGTCATCGAGATCTTCCATGCCCATCGGGCACCGCAGGGACTGGGGTGCCTTATCGACTGCTTTGATCATCTTTTAGTTTGATGTCTTGAAATGTATTTGTGATTTGTTTCTGTTGAATGCAGTATCCCTTTTATGGGTCACCCCTTTTACTTTATCCCTCGGTTTGTTTGATTTGGTTTAATTGGTTTATCCAAAAAAGCGTTGGAGACAGACAAGGTATAAAAAAAATTAAATCACAAACAAGACCCCAACCCACTCGTTGTCGACCCACTTTCACTATCAACGCAAGCGGAACTGGTGGGTGAGGGGTAGCCAACCAATTCCCAGGAGGTGTGTTTAATCTGGACTGGGCCTGGTTTTCCTAGCCTTGGGAAACTTGGCAGAGAAAGGGAGGCTAGGACAGCTTCGAAGGCAAGATAAGTGCATTAACAACATTAATATTGGCCCAAAACAAGGTTTCAGTCAATCAATAGGTGCCAATAGCTCTCTCAACTAATTTGGCTGAGTCAAGATATTCTGGATTATGCCACATGGTGCAAGATTGTGTCAAAAATCAGTCTAAAGGCTGGACTGGCTCTTGCATTCACACTGGAGTGGTGTCATGGGAGATTATAATTTTAATCAATTTATACCTTTATTGTGAAAAAGCAGGGAAGTTCCTCCATTTGAATCAAACTAAGAGGCCACATTACAAATAGAATATGGCCCAGGGCAATACTGGGGATTGAAATTTAGTTCCAATTAAATTAGAAGGATGTAAATAAAATAGTGGACAAACTGTAATGAAGACAGGACAGTATAGTAAACAACAGCATGTACACCATTATCCAAAAGGGAACAGGGATGTTAATATTTCAGATGCAAATACAATCATAAAATCCCTACGGTGTAGAGGGAGGCCATTTGGCCCATCGGGTCTTGCATTGAATCTTCGACAGAGCAGCCCAGGCCCTATCTGCATAACCTCACATATTTACCCTACTAATCCCCGTAACCAACATATGTTGGGACACTAAGGGGCAATTTAGCATGGCGAATCCACCTAACCTGCAGGTCTTTGGGAGGAAACTGGAACACCTGGAGGAAACCCATGCAGACACATGGAGAATGTGCAGATTCCACACAAACAGTGACCCAAGCTGGGAATCGAACTCGGGTCCTTGGCGCTGTGAGGCAGCAGGGCTAACCACCGTGCCACCGTGCCGCCCCAATGATACCCAAACATTAACTTGACTGTTCTTTCAAATGTTCATCAACCAATGTGTATTTCTCTGATTTTTAAAAAATGTTGTTTCTAATTATATACTGAACTGGATTGCGAAACCTCCAACATGGTGAAATATGAATAAGAGATGTGCCTGATCAGATAACTTACTGGAGTAATTTCAGCACTGAAATAGCCCAAGTGCAAAATAATTTGAACCATTCCACTGCTTTTTGATGTTTTAAACTATTTGACAAGATTAGTATCTCCTTTTGGCTCCAATTGAACTCACAATAGTAAGGCTGGTCAAAGTCCTATCATTTCAAAGTCTCAAAAATGGGCCCTTTGCCATTCAATGACAGTTCTTTATGTGTATTCTGTCATTATTTTTCCATCATTCCCAATAGCTTCTCACCAATTTAATCATTTCCACCACATGTGTCCCTGTTATCTCTCTGCAAATTTTCAATAAATGTTTGAATAAAAAGAGATTTTATATAAAACTGGGCTACAACTTGTGCATGTCAATTCTATAATACAAGTGAAGCAGCTATGAGTAGCAGATGCGATGTGAAAGATTATCAGGTCCATTCAAATAATTGAATAGATACAGTTACCAAGAATTCACATTTTCAATTAAAAGCACAAATTCCTGTCACACATCACAACAGCCATCCACACAAACTCCTGTCAAACTGCAAGATAATATAGACAAGAATGTAGTTACATCCGAGATGCGGCTGCATTTTAGTTCACGGTGGCCCTAAGATTTGAATCTGTAGCATCACTAGCACTAGTATTATGGAAGGCCAAAACTTCAAGTAACGTTGGCCGGGGCACTTCCAGTGCAGACTTTGCAGCATGCCCTGACTGAAAAGGCACTGGTGAAGTCATGCCATGCATATACCAGAAGCATGCAGAGTGGGCGGTTTGAGGCTTGACATTCGAGCTGCCATTTTGGACCTTGCAGAAGCTGTTCACTCCACATCAATCACACCTAACTAAACTAAACAGGTCTCTCCCACTAAAGCTTCGAGAGCCTTCTGACCTCTCCAAACTGAACTGGGTTTCACTATAAGCATTATTGTAGATTTCATTGTTCAGCCAGCCAACTTTTCCAGCCTCTTTTCCCCTCAAGGACTGTCTCAAAATTGAGCACATGCTCCCATCCACATTTTGTGTGATAAACTAGTGCACCTGTTTAAAGGTGCAAGCCTTTTTTGCACCCTCAACTCTCGGCCTGTTCCCAAGCTGAATAGTTTATTTCTGTGACCAAAATCGCACAGATAAACCACACAAAAAAAGACTCACAACACCAGGTGAAAGTCCAACAGATTTACTTGGAATCACGAGTTTTCGGAGCGCTGCTCCTTCATCAGGTGAGTGGAGAGATAGGACTCACCTGATGAAGGAGCAGCGCTCCGAAAGCTCGTGATTCCAAATAAACCTATTAGACTTTAACCTGGTGCTGTGGGACTTCTTACTGTGCCCACCTCAGTCCAATGCCGACATCTCCACATCACAGAAAGAAGAGTCGTTCCCTGCAGATTATATCCATGACAGGACGACCAACCTGGGAAGTTCCAAACAGAAAGGTAAATTAGTGCATTTTACTTTAAAAACAGATTCTGTGATCCGCATGACTAATTTATATCCCTAACGTAGCTAATAGCCCCTTTTTCCAGACTTGCTGGTTCCACCAAGAAACCTACTTGTTTACAGAGGTGCTATCATCCCTTTGCTCTGGGAACTGCATGAATTATTTAAATTCCTTATTGAAGTAATCTACCAAGCTCAGAGGTGGGGCATCCATTGTTTATGTTTTCTCATTTCCAACCCACCTAACCTTAATAATTAAACACAGATTACCCTTTGAACTGCCATTACTGAAGCTGGCTCGGCAATTTCTAAAGTCCAGAATTTTCGTTACCTTGCCCTTACTAATTTAATCTCCACAAAACTAAAAGTTACCTCTAAAATATTAATTTTATATCACGAAACTAGATGATTAGGACAACGCGAAGGACTCACAATTCCTTCATTTTGAATGTTCCAATAGATTTGCACTTTTTTGCCGATGTTTAATATTTGGATATTACAACACTTTTTTATATAGGTTTTAGATTTGCCGCTCATAAGCAACAACAACTTCAGGGAGCTTTATAAAACTAAATGTGAAACTGAGCCACAAAAGGAGATACTAACTGGTCAGATGACCAACTTGGTCAAAGAAGTAAGTTTAAAGGAATTTCTTAAAGGAGGAAAGTGAGGTCGAGTGGTGAAAAGGTGAAGGACGGATATCCCAAAGCTTAGCAACCGATTGCTAAATTGTACAAACAACTCTCAAAATGTTGAGTTTAAGAATGGATAAATCAACTTGTTATTTATAATTACAGTTTGTCAAACACTCTTTGGCATTGTTAATTTAAGTTGCATTAAGTTTCAGTATATATTGTAAAAATATTTTTTGAAAAGGCAGAAATTCTGGACACAACATTTCAATCCGACTATGGAAGTTGTGCAATACAACTTAACAACTTTGTTC